>NC_069501.1:1190616170-1190753670 GCF_027579735.1 Bombina bombina | reverse complement strand
CCCTGTCAGTGTAACCATTTTTATTTGGCGTTCACCTGTGAGTGCTGCCCTCTTTTTTGTTGATCCGATTAGGATGCATATATTTTATTTTTTTTAAGCTCATGTTTGTTGTTCTTAATCCGTTGGGAAACATTTCTTCTCTGGAATTCGATACTAGTGATTTTGTGGTCACTTGGACACTTCGGCGGAAGTTGTATGTTAAGATATTATTTGCATAGTCTTAAGTTTATCGATCCCTTCTATGGTTTCAAATTTTCTGTGACCTGGTTCAGTTCTGGTTGGTTCAGTTGTTTGGTCTTGCCTAGGTAATAAAGTTGTGACTATTGTGTCACCAAGGTTAACATAATCCTCATTTTATTGCAAGATAGGAGGCTCCTATTTTGCTTTTTTTTTTTAAAGCTTACACATCTAAAAGAGTCAGAGCTGCATGAGAAATAGGTTTAAAGTAACATTTGCAGAAAACAGAATCTGAGGACCAATCGGCAGTTGTCAAGAGGTCTTGTAGTGAGCAACTCAGAAAGAATGCTCTAGACGCCGAAGCTCCCCTAAGCGAGTGAGCTCCAAAGGATGAAGGAACTAGAACCAATGATATAATCCATTTAACCCATCTCGTTATGGTAGGAGCCAAGACTGGTTTGATAGGTTGAACATAGGATTTCAAGAGGGGACCAGAGGTAGAAACAACTAGAGGAGCTGTTCAGGTTAAATATTTTTTTGTGGAAAGTGGCCGTCAAAAGCAGCATTAAGGGGTCCTAACACTGATTTTTACCACCCGCTGGTATTTAGAGTCAGCCAGGAAAGGGTCTAACGCTCACTTCCCTACCGCGACTCCAGGCTACCGCAGATCCCCTTACGACAATTGCGCATCCTATCTTTTCAATGGGATCTGCCTAACGCCGGTATTTGGAGTCTTGGGAGAAGTGAGCGGTAGACCCTTTCCTGGCTGACTCTAAATACCAGCGTTAGGCAGATCCCCTTACGTCAATTGCGTATCCTATCTTTTCAATGGGATCTGCCTAACGCCGGTATTTGTAGTCTTGGGAGAAGTGAGCGGTAGACCCTCTACCGACAAGACTCCTACCGCAAAAAAAAGTCAGTAGTTAAGAGCTTTATGGGCTAACGCCCGGAATATAAAGCTCTTAACTATTGTACTCTAAAGTAAACTAACACCCATAAACTACCTATGTACCCCTAAACCGAGGCCCCCCCACATCGCCGCCACTATAATAAAATTTTTTAACCCCTAATCTGCCGACCCCTATATTATATTTATTAACCCCTAATCTGCCCCCCCCAACATCGCCGCTACCTAACTACACTTATTAACCCCTAATCTGCTGACCGGACCTCGCCGCCACTATAATAAATGTATTAACCCCTAAACCTAACTCTAACCCTAACCCTAACACCCCCCTAACATAAATATAATTTAAAATAAACAAAATAATATTCCTAAAATTAACTAAATTATTCATATTTAAAACTAAATACTTACCTATAAAATAAACCCTAATATAGCTACAATATAACTAATAACTACATTGTAGCTATTTTAGGATTTATATTTATTTTACAGGCAACTTTGTATTTATTTTAACTAGTTACAATAGCTATTAAATAGTTAATAACTATTTAATAGCTACCTGGTTAAAATAATTACAAAATTACCTGTAAAATAAATCCTAACCTAAGTTACAAATACACCTAACACTACACTATCAATAAATTAATTAAATAAATTACCTACAATTAGCTAAATTAAAATACAATAAAATAAACTATTCTGTAATACAAAAAAAAACAAACACTAAATTACAAAAAATAAAAAAGAATTACAAGAAGTTTAAATTAATTACACCTAATCTATGTCCCCTAATAAAATAAAAAAGCCCCCCAAAATAAAAAAATGCCCTACCCTATTCTAAACTACCAAAGTAATCAGCTCTTTTACCAGCCCTTAAAAGGGCTTTTTGCTGGGCATTGCCCCAAAGTAATCAGCTCTTTTGCCTGAAAATAAAAATACAATACCCCACAACATTACAACCCACCACCCACATACCTCTACTCTAAACCACCCAAACCCCCCTTAAAAAAACCTATCGCTAACCCCCTGAAGATCTCCCTACCTTGAGTCGTCTTCACTCAGCTGAGCCGAATTCTTCATCCAAGGTGCGCAGAGGAGGTCCTTGATCCGGTAGAAGTCTTCATCCAAGCGGGGCAAGAAGAGGTCCTCCATCCGGTAGAAGTGTTCATCCAGGCGGCGTCTTCAATCTTCATCCATCCGGAGCAGAGCCATCTTCAAAGGAGCCGACGCGGAGCCATCCTCTTCAACCGACGACTTCCCGACGAATGAAGGTTCCTTTAAGGGATGTCATCCAAGATGGCGACCCTTCAATTCCGATTGGCTGATAGAATTCTATCAGCCAATCGGAATTAAGGTAGAAAAAATCTGATTGGCTGAGGCAATCAGCCAATCAGATTGAAGTTCAATCCGATTGGCTGATCTAATCAGCCAGTCGTATTGAACTTGCATTCTATTGGCTGTTCCGATCAGCCAATAGAATGTGAGTTCAATACGATTGGCTGATTTTTTCTACCTTAATTCCGATTGGCTGATAGAATTCTATCAGCCAATCAGAATTGAAGGGATGCCATCTTGGATGACAATAGGCCGCCAGCAGGGGAGTGTCAATCAACCCGATTGTACTAGATCGGGTTGATTTCCGGTGATGTCTGTCCGCCTGCTCAGAGCAGGCGGACAGGTTATGGAGCAGCGGTCTTTGTGAAAAACGGGGCATCATAAATATGCCCCTTTATGTATTTATCCAATAATAATGCGTGACATACGGCACTACCAGAACAAAAAAAACTGCTTGCAGAGCTGCACATTGCTGTCTATGTAGAGCGAGGGTGGGACCTCTCTCCACATCACTAGGGAACACAAACAGGAAATGGGAGAGGAGAAAGCTGACAAATATAGTAGGATTAAAAGATACATTTATTAAAAATAGGATTACAATTTTTTTTTTTTAAAGTTATCAGTTTTAGTACTGAGGTAAGGCAGATTTAAACAGGTGAAATTCACCATCCCTTTAATAACAGGGTTCGGGTGGCTTAAAGGGACATTAAACCCAAAATGTTTCTTTCATGATTCAGATAGAGCATGCCATTAGAAACAACTTACCTTATTTACTTGCATTATCACATTTGTCTTCATTCTCTTGTTTAAAATCAGGGAGATAAGCTCAGGAGCGTGCATGTGACCGCAACACTATATGGCAGCAGTGTTGGAAGAGTAATGCTCCAGACATCTGCATGCTACCTACCTGGGTATCATTTCCACAAAGAATACCAGGAGAATGAAACAAATTTAATAATATAAGTAAATTATATATATATTTTAAAGTCTATGCTCATGATTCATGTTCCTTTAAGCGACATCCATCTCCATATTGGGACTGTCATAGGCCTTAGCATTCTGGAACATTGTGACAGAAAATATAACTTAAACTAATCTCTATCAGCTCAGTTGAAAGTTTTAAATCTTTTTATAAATACGGAGGAACAATGACAGTAATATCTAATGGTAGATGATGCATTTTACAATTCTTTTACTCTTTGTCACTGTCTGTCATTGCCACTGCTCGGGAACAACCCCCGCTTAGTTGTTTTTATTAAAGATTTCCCAGACAGAATATTGCACAAACGTTTTTGCGTTCATTATATAATGTGTTGTTTTGTATAATGTATAGCAGGTAATGAAAAATGTCTCTACAAATAAACTGTTCTAACATGACTATAGACAAGGTGAAGGATTTGTGGAACAAAAAGCCCATTTCACATTATATAAGGTGCATGGCATTGGGAGTAATTGCACAGCATATAAATAAAATGAAAATCGTATTAAAGCAACATTGGTAAAAACATGCTGAGGTTCAAATAGAAGTTAGGTTACTAGTTTACAGTTATGGTGATTAAGGGGCCATCATAGTCAAAAAATGCTCTAATTCGTTAGAACATGTAGTCTTCTTTTGGTTTCCTTTGTTGAAAAACAATATGTTCATATTATAAACTATTAGAATGTAGTTGATGGTTGGTGGCTACACATATTTATCTGTTGGCATTAGATCACCGGATTTGTTCAGCTAACTCCCAGTAGTGCATTGTTCCTCTGGAGTTAGCTTTAACTATGTGTTTAATCCCTTTCTGCAGTTAAACACACAGTTATATACCGCAAAAGTTCATTAATAAAAAAAACCTCATATATTAGAACCTTTTTTTTTTCCACTGTTATATCCTTTTAAAAGGACATGAAATCCAAATAATTTATTTCAAGATTCTGGTATACAATTTTGAACTATTTTCTAATATGTGCCTATTATTAGATTTACTTCATTCTCTTTATATCTTTTGAAGTGAATTGAACAGAAATGGGGCTAAATTAACACTCTGGGTGAGCCAATTACAAAAGGCATATATGTGCAGCCACCAATTAGCAGCTAGCTCCCAATAGTACTTTGCTGCTCCTGAGCCTACCTAGGCTTGCTTTTCACTAAAGGATACCAAGGGAACAAACAAATTAGAAAATAGATGTAAATTGGAAAGCTGTTTAAAATTGCATGCTCTATCTAAATCATGAAACTTTAATTTTGACTTTACAGTCCCCTTAAAGGGACAATGAATCCATTTTTCTTTTGTGATTCAGATAGAGCATGACATTTTAAGCATCTTTCTAATTTACTCCTATTATCAAATTTTCTTCATTCTCTTGGTATCTTTATTTGAAATGCAAGAATTTAAGTTTAGATGCCGGCCCATTTTTGGTGAACAACCTAGGTTTTTCTTGCTGATTGGTGGATAAATTCATCCACCAGTAAAAAGTGCTCTCCAGAGTTCTGAACTAATAAAAAAGCTTAGATGCCTTCTTTTTCAAATAAAGATACCAAGAGAACTAATAAAAATTGATAATAGGAGTAAATTAAAAAGTTGTTTAAAATTGCATGCTCTATCTGAATCACAAAGGAAAAAAATTGGGTTGTGTCCCTTTAAGTATAATATGCAATCTTATTTGTTATCAGATTTATAATATTGCTTGATTATGGAACACTTGTACATACATTTGTTCCAAAAACATTGGTTTATTTACTACATTTCAACTAGAAATTGAAAAACTGTAAAGAAAATTAAAATGTAAATAAATTTTTGGGGAATTTGGAATTGTTTTCTAACCATTAAGGGAACTAAGGGATGTATCACTGTATTTAAATCTATTCTAAATGAATCAGTTTGAGAGAAATGTTCCACATAATTATTTCTTACCTTCCATATCCCTTCTTCTTCTTTAGATTTTAAACTTGGGAGATTTTCTACATGTTGATCACTCTGTATATAGGTTTACTTACTGCTGATTGTGCTCAAGGACAGGGCAATTCTTGAACTTTGTTATATATATATATTGTATTTTTTTAGTGATCCTCAGAAATGTATTGTTTCCTTGTAGAACTTAAGGGCCCCTTGTACTAAGGCCGGTGTGGACAAGGTTCTCAACTTGAGAATCTATCCGCAAGACTTGCATTGAATGGGCAGATGACACTGTATCATTACACACTCGCTTGAGTGTGTAATGCCATCTCGTTCTCTCATGCACCCAATCATGTGAGAGAAGGGCATTTCAATTACCCCAAATGTACATTGTTGGGGTGATTTCTATCCACTGACTTAGATGTGACTGAGATTCGTAAGGGATTCATAGCAGCATCTGCTGCTTTATACATAAACCACTCAATGTAGGAAATTGTAGTAATGTATTCTGATGACTATAAAGAGTGTACCTGCTTACAGAGCTGTTTAAAATATAGGCATTTTGTAAGCAGGGTCTCCGACTATTTATACTTTATTTTTGATTGTATGACATTTGTTCTTATTTATTTAGACTGACATATAGGGGCCGAATTATCATTGTGTGAGCAGACATGACCCGATATTGCAGATCATGTCCGCTGCACATCGATAAATGTAGACAGCATACGCTCTCTTCTTGTGAACCGCTAGCAGGGGGTGTCAATCGATCGTATTAGATTGGGTTCATTTCTGGCGATGTCTGTCCGCCGCCTCAGAGCAGGTGAACAGGTTATGGAACAGCAGTCTTTAGACCGCTGCTTCATAACTTGTGTTTCCAGTGAGCCTGGAGGCTCGCCGGAAACACGGGGTATCATAAAAGTTATACGTGCACATTATATAAATAGTGTGTGAGTCGAATTAATTGAAATACACAAATTGAACAATAAGCTCTGTGCCCCTCTTCAGGCTTTGTTCATGCTATTATTAAAGGGACAGTACATTCACAATTAAATTGGCATGCTTCCAGTAGATCATGCAGTTTTAAACAACTTCATACTTTGCTTCTGTTATCCAATTTGCTTTGTTCTCTTTACACCACGACTCCAGTTGACACTTGGCATTGCTCAAGTTGATGTGAGGCTTGTGTACAACTGTTCATCCATGGAATTCTATTTTGGAAGCTCCCAACACACAGTTACTGTGCTAATATTGCTCCCAAAGGCAATTTGAAATTCTGTAGTGAGTGGGACAACAGATGATAAGTGGGGCACGATCCGATATACGGCGTAGTTTGCTGCGCAAGTGAGGGAACCCGCGTCGCCCGCAGTTTCAGCTCGCAACTCGAGCTATCCAATATACGGCGCCGCCAGATGGTAACGTGCCGTAAGTCGGATAAACCAGCGATGTCCAGAAATCTGCGCAAGTGACTTGCACCACGTTAGAAACTGCCGGCGCCTACAAAACCTGACTAAAGTATGAAATCACCCGCACTGTCTAACACGCCTCCTAAACATAGCCCGACACGTCTAACCCTCTAACCGCTATCCCCCCTCACTATCCTAATAATAAAAAAGTTATTAACCCCTAAACCGCCGCTCCCGGACCCCGCCGCCACCTAATAAAGTTATTAACCCCTAAACCGCCGCTCCCGGGCCCCGCTGCCACCTAATAAAGTTATTAACCCCTAAACCGCCGCCCCCGGACCCCGCCGCCAGCTATATTAAATCTATAACCCCCTAAAGTGAGCCCCTAACACCACCGCCATCTACCTTACCTACCCCCTAAAGTGAGCCCCTACCCCGCCGCCATCTATTTTAAAATTATTAACCCCTAATTTAATCCCCCTACCCCGCCGCCATCTTTATTAAATTATTTAACCCTTAAAATACTAAACTATCCCTACCACTAAACCTAAATCTAACCCTACAAATAGCCCTGAAAAGGGCTTTTTGCGTGGCATTATCCCAAAGTAAACTGCTCTTTTGCCAGCCCTTAAAAGGGCTTTTGGCGGGGCTTTGTCACAAAGTAATCAGCTCTTTTGCCTACAATCTAAATCCCCCTACACCGCTGCCACCTATAATAAATGTATTAACCCCTAATCTAATCCCCCTACACCGCCGCCAGCTATATTAAACACATTAACCCCTAATCTAATCCCCCTACACCGCCGCCAGCTATATTAACTATATTAACCCTAATTATATTAGGGTTAATATAGTTAATATAGTTACTATAGTATTTATATTAACTATATTAACCCTATCTAACCCTAACACCCCTAACTAAATTCTTATTAAATAAATCTAATTCATATTATAAACTAAAATATTCCTATTTAAATCTAAATACTTACCTATAAAATAAATCCTAAGATAGCTACAATATAATTAATAATTACATGGTAGCTATGTTAAGGTTTATATTTATTTTACAGGTAAATTGTTAATTATTTTAACTAGGTATAATAGCTATTAAATAGTTATTTACTATTTAATAGCTACCTAGTTAAAATAATTACCCAATTACCTGTAAAATAAATCCTAACCTAAATTACAAATACACCTCCACTATCAATAAATTAAATAAACTACAAATATCTATCTAAAAATACAATTAAATAAACTAAACTAAATTACAAAAAAACCCCACTAAATTACAAAAAATTAAAAAAAGATTACAAGACTTTTAAACTAATTACAGCTATTCTAATCCCCCTAATAAAATAATAAAGCCCCTCCAAAATAAAAAAAAATCCATACCCTATTCTAAATTAAACAAGTTCAAAGCTCTTTTACCTTACCAGCCCTTAAAAGGGCCTTTTGCGGGGCATGCCCCAAAGAAAACTGCTCTTTTGCCTGAAAAAATCCACAATACCACCCCCCAACATTACAACCCACCACCCACATACCCCTAATCTAACCCAAACCCCCCTTAAATAAACCTAACACTACCCCCCTGAAGATCTCCCTACCTTGTCTTCACCCAACCGGGCCGAACTCCTCATCCGATCCGGGCGATGTCTTTCTCAAAGCGGCAAAGAAGAAGTCTTCATCCCGGTGATGTCTTTATCCAAGCGGCAAAGAAGAAGTCTTCATCCCGGCGATGTCTTTATCCAAGCGGCAGCAAAGTCTTCTTCCATCCGGCAGCATCTTCCATCAAGCGGCATCTTCAATCTTCTTTCTTTGCTCCTCCGACGCGGAGCCTCCATCCCGGCCGACGACTGAACGACGAATGAGGTACCTTTAAATGACGTCATCCAAGATGGCGTCCGTCGAATTCCGATTGGCTGATAGGATTCTATCAGCCAATCGGAATTAAGGTAGGAAAAATCTGATTGGCTGAACCCCGCCACCAGCTACATAAACTGACCCCCTACTTTGAGCCCCTAAAACCACCACCATCTAACTGATCTATCCCCTAATGTAAACCCCTAAATCCGCCGCCATCTACCTGATCTATCCCCTAATGTGAACCCCTTACACCGCCGCCATCTACCTTATCTATCCCCTAATCTGACCCCTTATACCGCCACCACCTATATAAAAATTATTAACCCCTAATCTAATCCCCCTAAACTGCTGCCAGCTATATTAATATTATTAACCGCTAATCGAATCCCCCTAAAATAATTATCTCTATTACCAGCCCTTAAAAGGGCCTTTTGCGGGGCTTTGCCCCAAAGTAAACAGCTCTTTTGCCCTATAACCTGTCCTCCCTACACCGCCGCCACCTATATTACTAGTATTAACCCCTAATTTAATCTACCTACCCCGCCGCCAGCTATATTATCTATATTAACCCTAAGTATATTATAGTTAATATAGTTATTACATTATATATATATTAACTATATTAACCCTAATTATATTAGGGTTAATATAGTTAATATAGTTACTATAGTATTTATATTAACTCTATCTAACCCTAACACTTCACTCCTGTGCTCTATAAGTATATGATCTATTAAAGAGGCACTGTCCTTCCCTAGTTAAGCACTTCTCTCCTGTGCTCTATAAGTATATGATCTAGTAAAGAGGCACTGTCCTTCCGTAGTTCAGAACTTCACTCCTGTGCTCTACAAGTATATGATCTAATAAAGAGGCACTGTCCTTCCCTAGTTAAGCACTTCTCTCCTGTGCTCTATAAGTATATGATCTATTAAAAGGCACTGTCCTTCCCTAGTTAAGCACTTCTCTCCTGTGCTCTATAAGTATATGATATAGTAAAGAGGCACTGTCCTTCCCTAGTTCAGCACTTCTCTCCTGTGTTCTATAAGTATACTATCTAGTAAAGAGGCACTGTCCTTCCCCAGTTCAGCACTTCTCTCCTGTGCTCTATAAGTATATGATCTATTAACGAGGCACTGTCCTTCCCCAGTTCAGCACTTCTCTCCTTTGTTCTATAAGTATATGATCTAGTAAAGAGGCACTGTCCTTCCCCAGTTCATCACTTCTCTCCTGTGCTCTATAAGTATATGATCTAGTAAAGAGGCACTGTCCTTCCCTAGTTGAGCACTTCTCTCCTGTGTTCTATCAGTATATGATCTAGTAAAGAGGCACTGTCCTTCCCCAGTTCATCACTTCTCTCCTGTGCTCTATAAGTATATGATCTAGTAAAGAGGCACTGTCCTTCCCCAGTTCAGCACTTCTCTCCTGTGCTCTATAAGTATATGATCTAGTAAAGAGGCACTGTCCTTCCCCAGTTCAGCACTTCTCTCCTGTGCTCTATAAGTATATGATCTAGTAAAGAGGCACTGTCCTTCCCCAGTTCATCACTTCTCTCCTGTGCTCTATAAGTATATGATCTAGTAAAGAGGCACTGTCCTTCCCTAGTTCAGCACTTCTCTCCTGTGCTCTATAAGTATATGATCTAATAAAGAGGCACTGTCCTTTCCCAGTTCAGCACTTATCTCCTGTGCTCTATATTTTTATTATCTAGTAAAGAGGCACTGTACTTCTCCAGTTCAGCACTTCTCTCCTATGATCTATAAGTATATGATCTAGTAAAGAGACACTGTCCTTCCCCAGTTCAGCACTTCTCTCCTGTGCTCTATAAGTATATGATCTAATAAAGAGGCACAGTCCTTCCCTAGTTTAGCACTTCACTCCTGTGCACTATAAGTATATGATATAGTAAAGAGGCACTGTCCTTCCCTAGTTCAGCAGTTTACTCCTGTTCTCTATAAGTATATGATCTAGTAAAGAGGCATTGTCCTTCCCTAGTTCAGCACTTCACTCCTGTGCTCTATAAGTATATGATCTAGTAAAGAGGCACTGTCCTTCCCCAGTTCAGCACTTCTCTCCTGTGCTCTATAAGTATATGATCTAGAAAAGAGGCACTGTCCTTCCCTAGTTCAGCACTTCACTCCTGTGCTCTATAAGTATATGATCTAGTAAAGAGACACTCTCCTTCCCCAGTTCAGCACTTCTCTACTGTACTCTATAAGTATATGATCTAGTAAAGAGGCACTGTCCTTCCCCAGTTCAGCACTTCTCTCCTGTGCTCTATAAGTATATGATCTAGTAAAGAGACACTGTCCTTCCCCAGTTCAGCACTTCTCTCCCGTGCTCTATAAGTATATGATCTAGTAAAGAGGCACTGTCCTTCCCTAGTTCAGCATTTCACTCCTGTGTTCTTTAAGTATGTGATCTAGTAAAGAGGCACTGTCCTGCCCTAGTTCAGAACTTCTCTCCTGTGCTCTATAAGTATATGATCTAATAAAGAGGCACTGTCATTTCCCAGTTCAGCCTTCTCTCCTGTGCTTTATAAGTATATGATCTAGTAAAGAGGCACTGTCCTCTCCCAGTTCAGCACTTCTCTCCTGTGCTTTATAAGTATATGATGTAGTAAAGAGGCACTGTCCTTTCCTAGTTCAGAAGTTCTCTCCTGTGCTTTATAAGTATATGAACTAGTAAAGAGGCACTGTCCTTCCCTAGTTCAGAAGTTCTCTCCTGTGCTCTATAAGTATATGATCTAGTAAAGAGGCACTGTCCTTCCCTAGTTAAGAACTTCTCTCCTGTGCTCTATAAGTTTATGATCTAGTAAAGAGGCACTGTCCTTCCCCAGTTCAGCACTTCACTCCTATGTTCTTTAAGTATATGGGGCGCGATCCGATATACGGCGTAGTTTGCGGCGCAAGCGAGGGAACCCGCGTCACCCGCAGTTTCAGCTCGCAATTCGAGCTATCCAATATACGGCGCCGTCAGATGCTAAAGTGCCGTAAGTCTGACAAACCAGCGATGTCCAGAAATCTGCGTAAGTACAAATTTCTGGAGTCGCCAGTGACTTACGGCACTTTATAAACTGCCGGCGCCTACAAAACCTGACTAAAGTATGAAATCACCTGTACTGTCTAACACGCCTCCCAAACATAGCCCGACACGTCTAACCCTCTATCCGCTATCCCACCTCACTATCCTAACAATAAAATATGTATTAACCCTAAACCGCCACTCCCGGACCCGCCGCCACCTAATAAAGTTATTAACCCCTAAACCGCCGGACCCGCCGCCAGCTATATTAAATCTATAACCCCCTAAAGTGAGCCCCTAACACCGCCGACATTTACCTTACCTACCCCCTAAAGTGAGCCCCTACCCCGCCACCATCTACCTTACCTATCCCCTAAAGTGAGCCCCTACCCCGCCGCCATCTATTTTAAAATTATTAACCCCTAATTTAATCCCCCTACCCCTCCGCCATCTATATTAAATTATTTAACACCTAAAATACTAAACTATCCCTACCACTAAACCTAAGTCTAACCCTACAAATAGCCCTGAAAAGGGCTTTTTGCGTGGCATTACCCCAAAGTAAACTGCTCTTTTGCCAGCCCTTAAAAGGGCTTTTTGTGGGGCATACCCCAAAGAAAACTGCTCTTTTACCAGCCCTTAAAAGGGCTTTTGGCGGGGCTTTGTCACAAAGTAATCAGCTCTTTTGCCTACAATCTAAATCCCCCTACACCGCTGCCACCTATAATAAATGTATTAACCCCTAATCTAATCCCCCTACACCGCCGCCACCTATATTAAACACATTAACCCCTAAACTAATCCCCCTACACCTATATTAAACACATTAACCCCTAATCTAATCCCCCTACACCGCCGCCAGCTATATTAACTATATTAACCCAAATTATATTAGGGTTAATACAGTTAATATCGTTATTATATTATATATATATTAAGTATAATAACCCTATCTAACTCTAACATCCCTAACTAAACTCTTACTAAAATAAATCTAATATTAATATTATTAATGGAAATATTCCTATTTAAATCTAAATACTTACCTATAAAATAAACCCTAATCACTAATAATTACATTGTAGCTATTTTAGGGTTTATATTTATTTTACAGGTAACTTGGTATTTATTTTAACTAGGTACAATAGCTATTAAATAGTTAATAACTATTTAATAGCTACCTATTTAAAATAATTACCAATTTACCTGTAAAATAAATCCTAACCTAAGTTACAAATACACCTACACTATCAATAAATTAAATAAACTACAAATATCTAAACTAAAATACAATTAAATAAACTAAATTACAAAAAAACAAACACTAAATTACAAAAAATAAAAAAATGATTACAAGATTTTTAAGCTAATTACACCTATTCTAAGCCCCCTAATAAAATAATAAAGCCCCCCAAAATAAAAAAAAATCCCTACCCTATTCTAAATTAAAAAAGTTCAAAGCTCTTTTACCTTACCAGCCCTTAAAGGGACATTATACACTAATTTTTTCTTTGCATAAATGTTTTGTAGATGATCTATTTATATAGCCCATAAAGTTTTTTTTTAAAATAAATGTATAGTTTTGCTTATTTTTAAATAACATTGCTCTAATTTTCAGACTCCTAACCAAGCCCCAAAGTTTTATGTGAATACGGTCAGCTACCTTCTCCAGCTTGCTGCTGTTTGTATAAAGGGTCTTTTCATATGCAAAAGAAGGGGGAGGGGGGGAGTGTCTTATTTGCCACTTGCAGTGGGCTTTCCAGCTACCTTTTCAACAGAGCCAAACTGACAGCTTCTAAGTAAGTTTTTAAACAGTTTTATACTGGATTTTTATATCAGTATCTGTGCATCTTATTCTTTATAGTGGTGTCTATTACATGCAGTTATATGAAAATGAGTGTATACTGTCCCTTTAAAAGGGCCTTTTGCGGGGCATGCCCCAAAGAAAACTGCTCTTTTGCCTGAAAAAAAATCACAATACCACCCACCAACATTACAACCCACCACCCACATACCCCTAATCTAACCCAAACCCCCCTTAAATAAACCTAACACTACCCCCCTGAAGATCTCCCTACCTTGTCTTCACCCAACCGGGCCGAACTCCTCATACGATCCGGGCGATGTCTTTATCCAAGCGACAGCAAAGTCTTCTTCCATCCGGCGGCATCTTCCATCAAGCGGCATCTTCAATCTTCTTTCTTCGCTCCTCCGACGCAGAGCATCCATCCCGGCCGACGACTGAACAACGAATGAGGTACCTTTAAATGACGTCATCCAAGATGGCGTCCGTCGAATTCTGATTGGCTGATAGGATTCTATCAGCCAATCGGAATTAAGGTAGAAAAATCTGATTGGCTGATTGAATCAGCCAATCAGATTCAAGTTCAATCCGATTGGCTGAACCAATCAGCCAATCAGATTGAGCTCGCATTCTATAGGCTGTTCCGATCAACCAATAGAATGCAAGCTCAATCTGATTGGCTGATTCAATCAGCCAATCAGATTTTTCCTATCTTAATTCCGATTGGCTGATAGAATCCTATCAGCCAATCGGAATTCGACAGACGCAATCTTGGATGACGTTATTTAAAGGTACCTCATTCGTAGTTCAGTCGTCGGCCGGGATGGATGCTCCGCGTCGGAGGAGCGAAGAAAGAAGATTGAACATTCCGCTTGATGGAAGATGCTGCCGGATGGAAGAAGACTTTGCTGCCGTTTGGATAAAGACATCGCTGGGATGAAGACTTCTTCTTTGCCGCTTGGATAAAGACATCGCCGGGATGAAGACTTCTTCTTTGCCTTTTGGATAAAGACATCGACCGGATCGAATGAGGAGTTCGGCCCGGTTGGGTGAAGACAAGGTAGGGAGATCTTCAGGGGGGTAGTGTTAGGTTTTTTTAAGGGGGGTTTGGGTGGGTTTAGAATAGGGGTATGTGGGTAGTGGGTTGTAATGTTCGGGGGGTGTTGTGTTCTTTTTTTTTACAGGCAAAAGAGCTGTTAACTTGGGGTAAATACCACACAAAAAGCCCTTTTAAGGGCTGGTACAGAGCTGGGTATTTTATAATTTAGAATAGGGTAGGGAATTTTTTATTTTGGGGAGCTTTATTATTTTATTAGGGGGCTTAAAATAGGTGTAATTAGCTTAAAATTGCTGTAATCTTTTTTTTGTAATTAAGTGGGGTTTTTTTGTAATTTAGTTTAGTTTAATTGTATTTTTAGATAGATATTTGTAGTTTATTTAATTTATTGATAGTGTAGGTGTATTTCTAACTTATGTTAGGATTTATTTTACAGGTAATTGGGTAATTATTTTAACTAGGTAGCTATTAAATAATTAATAACTATTTAATAGCTATTATACCTAGTTAAAATAATTAACAATTTACCTGTAAAATAAATATAAACCCTAACATAGCTACAATGTAATTATTAATTATATTGTAGCTATCTTAGGCCTAGATTTGTAGTTTGGCGGTAGCCGTGAAAACCAGCGTTAGAGGCTCCTAACGCTGGTTTTAGGCTACCGCCGGTATTTGGAGTCATTCAAAAAAGGGTCTAACGCTCACTTTTCAGCCGCGACTTTTCCATACCGCAGATCCCCTTACGTCAATTGCGTATCCTATCTTTTCAATGGGATCTTTCTAACTCCGGTATTTAGAGTCATGTCTGAAGTGAGCGTTAGAATTCTAACGACAAAACTCCAGCCGCAGAAAAAAGTCAGTAGTTAAGAGCTTTCTGGGCTAACGCCGGTTTATAACGCTCTTAACTACTGTGCTCTAAAGTACACTAACACCCATAAACTACCTATACACCCCTAAACCGAGGCCCCCCCACATCGCCGACACTCGATTAAATCGATAAAGATTTTTAACCCCTAATCTGCCGACCGCCACCTACGTTATACTTATGTACCCCTAATCTGCTGCCCCTAACACCGCCGACCCCTATATTATATTTATTAACCCCTAACCTGCCCCCCACAACGTCGCCTCCACCTGCCTACACTTATTAACCCCTAATCTGCCGACCGGACCTCACCGCTACTATAATAAAGTTATTAACCCCTAATCCGCCTCACTCCCGCCTCAAAAACCCTATAATAAATAGTATTAACCCCTAATCTGCCCTCCCTAACATCGCCGACACCTATCTTCAATTATTAACCCCAAAGTAAACAGCTCTTTTGCCCTATAACCTGCCCTCCCTACACCGCCGCCACCTATATTACTAGTATTAACCCCTAATGTAAGCCCCTTACACCGCCGCCATCTATATTAAAATTATTAACCCCTAATTTAATCTACCTACCCCGCCGCCAGCTATATTATCTATATTAACCCTAAGTATATTATAGTTAATATAGTTATTACATTATATATATTAACTATATTAACCCTAATTATATTAGGGTTAATATAGTTAATATAGTTACTATAGTATTTATATTAACTATATTAACTCTATCTAACCCTAACACCCCTAACTAAATTCTTATTAAATAAATCTAATTCATATTATAAACAAAAATATTCCTATTTAAATCTAAATACTTACCTATAAAATAAACCCTAACGGCTAGATTTAGAGTTTTGTCGGTAACGACCCGCGTATCTAACGCTGGCTTTTTTCTGGCCGCACCTTTAAAATAACTCTGGTATTGAGAGTCCACAGAATGGCTGCGTTAGGCTCCAAAAAAGGAGCGTATAGCATATTTAACGCAACTTCAACTCTCGATACCAGAGTTGCTTACGCCAGCCTCAAAAACGTGCTCGTGCATGATTCCCCCATAGGAAACAATGGGGCTGTTTGAGCTGAAAAAAAAACCTAACACCTGCAAAAAAGCCGCGTTCAGCTCCTTACGCAGCCCCATTGTTTTTTTATGGGGAAACACTTCCTACGTCTGCACCTAACACTCTAACATGTACCCCGAGTCTAAACACCCCTAACCTTACACTTATTAACCCCTATTCTGCCGCCCCTGCTATCGCTGACCCCTGTATATTATTTTTAACCCCTAATCTGCCGCTCCGTAAACCGCCGCTACTTACATTATCCCTATGTACCCCTAATCTGCTGCCCCTAACACCGCCGACCCCTATATTATATTTATTAACCCCTAATCTGCGGCCCCCAACGTCGCCGCCACCTACCTACAATTATTAACCCCTAATCTACCGACCGGACCTCACCGCTACTATAATAGTTATTAACCCCTAATCAGCCTCACTCCCGCCTCAAAAACCCTATAATAAATAGTATTAACCCCTAATCTGCCCTCCCTAACATCGCCGACACCTAACTTCAATTATTAACCCCTAATCTGCTGACTGGAGCTCACCGCTATTCTAATAAATGTATTAACCCCTAAAGCTAAGTCTAACCCTAACACTAACACCCCCCCTAAATTAAATATAATTTTAATCTAACGAAATTAATTAACTCTTATTAAATAAATTATTCCTATTTAAAGCTAAATACTTACCTGTAAAATAAATCCTAATATAGCTACAATATAAATTATAATGATATTATAGCTATTTTAGGATTAATATTTATTTTACAGGTAACTTTGTATTTATTATAACCAGGTACAATAGCTATTAAATAGTTAAGAACTATTTAATAGCTAAAATAGTTAAAATAATTACAAATTTACCTGTAAAATAAATCCTAACCTAAGTTACAATTAAACCTAACACTACACTATCAATAAATAAATTAAAAAAAATACCTATAATTATCTACAATTAAACCTAACACTACACTATCAATACATTATTTAAATACAATACCTACAAATAAATACAATGAAATAAACTAACTAAAGTACAAAAAATAAAAAAGAACTAAGTTACAAAAAATAAAAAAATATTTACAAACATTAGAAATATATTACAACAATTTTAAACTAATTACACCTACTCTAAGCCCCCTAATAAAATAACAAAGCCCCCCAAAATAAAAAAATGCCCTACCCTATTCTAAATTACTAAAGTTCAAAGCTCTTTTACCTTACCAGCCCTGAACAGGGCCCTTTGCGGGGCATGCCCCAAGAAGTTCAGCTCTTTTGCTTGTAAAAAAAACATACAATACCTCCCCCCAACATTACAACCCACCACCCACATACCCCTAATCTAACCCAAACCCCCCTTAAATAAACCTAACACTAAGCCTCTGAAGATTTCCCTACCTTGAGTCGTCTTCACCCAGCCGAGTCAAATTCTTCATCCAAGCGGAGCAAGAAGAGGTCCTCCATCCGGTAGAAGTCTTCATCCAAGCAGGGAAGAAGAGGTTTTCCATCCGATTGAAGTCTTCATCCAAGCGGCATCTTCTATCGTCATCCATCCGGAGCGGAGCGGCAGCATCCTGAAGACCTCCGACGCGGAACATCCATCCTGGCCGACGACTGAACGACGAATGACGGTTCCTTTAAATGACGTCATCCATCAGCCAATCAGAATTTTCCCAATCAGAATTCGAGGGACGCCATCTTGGATGACGTCATTTAAAGGAACCGTCATTCGTCGTTCAGTCGTCGTCCAGGATGGATGTTCCGCGTCGGAGGTCTTCAGGATGCTGCCGCTCCTCTCCGGATGGATGACGATAGAAGATGCCGCTTGGATGAAGACTTCAATCGGATGGAAGACCTCTTCTGCCCCGCTTGGATGAAGACTTCTACCGGATGGAGGACCTCTTCTTGCTCCGCTTGGATGAAGAATTTGGCTCGGCTGGGTGAAGACGACTCAAGGTAGGGAGATCTTCAGGGGCTTAGTGTTAGGTTTATTTAAGGGGAGTTTGGGTTAGATTAGGGGTATGTGAGTGGTGGGTTGTAATGTTGGGGGGGGTATTGTATGTTTTTTTTTACAGGCAAAAGAGCTGAACTTCTTGGGGCATGCCCCGCAAAGGGCCCTGTTCAGGGCTGGTAAGGTAAAAGAGCTTTGAACTTTAGTAATTTAGAATAGGGTAGGGCATTTTTTTATTTTGGGGGGCTTTGTTATTTTATTAGGGGGCTTAGAGTAGGTGTAATTAGTTTAAAATTGTTGTAATATATTTCTAATGTTTGTAAATATTTTTTTATTTTTTGTAACTTAGTTCTTTTTTATTTTTTGTACTTTAGTTAGTTTATTTCATTGTATTTATTTGTAGGAATTGTATTTAATTTATTTATTGATAGTGTAGTGTTAGGTTTAATTGTAGATAATTATAGGTATTTTATTTAATTTATTTATTGATAGTGTAGTGTTAGGTTTAATTGTAACTTAGGTTAGGATTTATTTTACAGGTAAATTTGTAATTATTTTAACTATTTTAGCTATTAAATAGTTCTTAACTATTTAATATGTATTGTACCTGGTTAAAATAAATACAAAGTTACCTGTAAAATAAATATTAATCCTAAAATAGCTATAATATTATTATAATTTATATTGTAGCTATATTAGGATTTATTTTACAGGTAAGTATTTAGCTTTAAATAGGAATAATTTATTTAATAAGAGTTAATTAATTTCGTTAGATTAAAATTATATTTAACTTAGGGGGGTGTTAGTGTTAGGGTTAGACTTAGCTTTAGGGGTTAATCAATTTATTAGAATAGCGGTGAGCTCCGGTCGTCAGATTAGGGGTTAATAATTGAAGTTAGGTGTCGGCGATGTTAGGGAGGGCAGATTAGGGGGTTAATACTATTTATTATAGGGTTTTTGAGGCGGGAGTGAGGCGGATTAGGGGTTAATAACTTTACTATAGTAGCAGTGAGGTCCGGTCGGTAGATTAGGGGTTAATAATTGTAGGTAGGAGGCGGCGACGTTGGGGGCCGCAGATTAGGGGTTAATAAATATAATATAGGGGTCGGCGGTGTTAGGGGCAGCAGATTAGGGGTACATAGGGATAATGTAAGTAGCGGCGGTTTACGGAGCGGCAGATTAGGGGTTAAAAATAATATACAGGGGTCAGCGATAGCAGGGACGGCAGAATAGGGGTTAATAAGTGTAAGGTTAGGGGTGTTTAGACTCGGGGTACATGTTAGAGTGTTAGGTGCAGACGTAGGAAGTGTTTCCCCATAGGAAACAATGGGGCTGCGTTAGGAGCTGAACGCGGCTTTTTTGCAGGTGTTAGGTTTTTTTTCAGCTCAAACAGCCCCATTGTTTCCTATGGGGGAATCGTGCACGAGCACGTTTTTGAGGCTGGCCGCGTCCGTAAGCAACTCTGGTATCGAGAGTTGAAGTTGCGTTAAATATGCTATACGCTCCTTTTTTGGAGCCTAACGCAGCCATTCTGTGGACTCTCAATACCAGAGTTATTTTAAAGGTGCGGCCAGAAAAAAGCCAGCGTTAGATACGCGGGTCGTTACCGACAAAACTCTAAATCTAGCCGTTAGGGTTTATTTTATAGGTAAGTATTTAGATTTAAATAGGAATATTTTTGTTTATAATATGAATTAGATTTATTTAATAAGAATTTAGTTAGGGGTGTTAGGGTTAGATAGAGTTAATATAGTTAATATAAATACTATAGTAACTATATTAACTATATTAACCCTAATATAATTAGGGTTAATATAGTTAATATATATAATGTAATAACTATATTAACTATAATATACTTAGGGTTAATATAGATAATATAGCTGGCGGCGGGGTAGGTAGATTAAATTAGGGGTTAATAATTTTAATATAGATGGCGGCGGTGTAAGGGGCTTACATTAGGGGTTAATACTATTAATATAGGTGGCGGCGGTGTAGGGAGGGCAGGTTATAGGGCAAAAGAGCTGTTTACTTTGGGGAAAAGCCCCGCAAAAGGCCCTTTTAAGGGCTGGTAATATAGCTTATTACTTTAGGGATATTAGGTTAGGGGTTAATAATATTAATATATCTGGCGGCGGTATAGGGGGATTAGATTAGGGGTTAATGATTTTTATATAGGTGGCTGTGGTGTAAGGGGTCAGATTAGGGGATAGATCAGGTAGATGGCGGCGGTGTAAGGGGTCAGATTAGGGGATAGATCAGGTAGATGGCGGCGGTGTAAGGGGTTCACATTAGGGGATAGATCAGGTAGATGGCGGCGGTGTAAGGGGTCAGATTAGGGGATAGATCAGGTAGATGGCGGCGGTGTAAGGGGTCAGATTAGGGGATAGATCAGGTAGATGGCGGCGGTGTAAGGGGTTCACATTAGGGGATAGATCAGGTAGATGGCGGCGGTGTAAGGGGTTCACATTATGGGATAGATCAGGTAGATGGCGGCGGTGTAAGGGGTTCACATTAGGGGATAGATCAGGTAGATGGCGGCGGTGTAAGGGGTTCACATTAGGGGATAGATCAGGTAGATGGCGGCGGTGTAAGGGGTTCACATTAGGGGATAGATCAGGTAGATGGCGGCAGTGTAAGGGGTTCACATTAGGGGATAGATCAGGTAGATGGCGGCGGTGTAAGGGGTTCACATTAGGGGATAGGTCAGGTAGATGGCGGCGGTGTAAGGGGTTCACATTAGGGGATAGATCAGGTAGATGGCGGCGGTGTAAGGGGTTCACATTAAGGGATAGATCAGGTAGATGGCGGCAATGTAAGGGGTTCACATTAGGGGATAGATCAGGTAGATGGCGGCGGTGTAAGGGGTTCACATTAGGGGATAGATCAGGTAGATGGCGGCAGTGTAAGGGGTTCACATTAGGGGATAGATCAGGTAGATGGCGGCGGTGTAAGGGGTCAGATTAGGGGATAGATCAGGTAGATGGCGGCGGTGTAAGGGGTTCACATTAGGGGATAGATCAGGTAGATGGCGGCGGTGTAAGGGGTCAGATTAGGGGATAGATCAGGTAGATGGCGGCGGTGTAAGGGGTCAGATTAGGGGATAGATCAGGTAGATGGCGGCGGTGTAAGGGGTTCACATTAGGGGATAGATCAGGTAGATGGCGGCGGTGTAAGGGGTTCACATTAGGGGATAGATCAGGTAGATGGCGGCAGTGTAAGGGGTTCACATTAGGGGATAGATCAGGTAGATGACGGCGGTGTAAGGGGTTCACATTATGGGATAGATCAGGTAGATGGCGGCGGTGTAAGGGGTTCACATTAGGGGATAGATCAGGTAGATGGCGGCGGTGTAAGGGGTTCACATTAGGGGATAGATCAGGTAGATGGCGGCAGTGTAAGGGGTTCACATTAGGGGATAGATCAGGTAGATGGCGGCAGTGTAAGGGGTTCACATTAGGGGATAGGTCAGGTAGATGGCGGCGGTGTAAGGGGTTCACATTAGGGGATAGATCAGGTAGATGGCGGCGGTGTAAGGGGTTCACATTAGGGGATAGATCAGGTAGATGGCGGCGGTGTAAGGGGTTCACATTGGGGATAGATCAGGTAGATGGCGGCGGTGTAAGGGGTCAGATTAGGGGATAGATAAGGTAGATGGTGGCGGTTTTAGGGGCTCACAGTAGGGGGTTAGTTTATGTAGATGACGACGGGGTCCGGGAGCGGCGGTTTAGGGGTTAAATACTTTATTAGGGATTGCGGCGGGGGATCGCGGTTGACAGGTAGATAGACATTGCACATGCGTTAGGTGTTAGGTTTTATTTTGCAGGTAGTTTAGGTAGTTACGGGGCTCCAATAGTCAGCGTAAGGCTCACTACGGCTGCATTTTGTGGCGAGGTGAAAATGGAGTAAGATTTCTCCATTTTCGCCATGTAAGTCCTTACGCTGTATATTGGATACCAAACTGCGCTGGTTTGGTATACCTGCCTATGGCCCAAAAAACTACTGGCGAAGGCAGAAATATACGGGCGTAACTTCTAGGTTACGCCGTATATAGGATACCAAACCAGCGCAAATTTCAGCGTCACCGGCATTTGCGGGCAACGCTGCATATCGGATCGGGCCCCTGATCTAGTAAAGAGGCACTGTCCTTCCCTAGTTCAGCACTTCTCTCCTGTGCTCTATAAGTATATGATCTAGTAAAGAGGCACTGTCCTTTCCCAGTTCAGAACTTCTCTCCTGTGCTTTATAAGTATATGATCTAGTAAAGAGACACTGTCCTTTCCCAGTTCAGCACTTCTCTCCTGTGCTCTATATTTTTATTATCTAGTAAAGAGGCACTGTCCTTCCCCAGTTCAGCACTTCTCTCCTGTACCCTATTATTTTTTAGTAAATAGGCACTGTCCTTACCTAGTTCAGCATTTCTGTCTTGTGTTCTTTAAGTATATTATACAGTTCACTGGTTCTCAAACAAAGTGACCTCAAGGCCCGGTAAATTGTAGTCAGACGTGTCCAGGGCCCTGTAGTGTGCATATATATTATATATATATATATATATATGTGTGTGTATGTGTGTATATATAATGAATAGCTGGCCAGCCTGTTCTAAATACCTGTGTATTTTATTTGGTGTTTATTCCGCTTTAAAGGAATAGGGTGGAGGGTAGATGTTCTGATCTACGGTTGTTCAGAATTACATAGTAAATAAAACTCTGGTTAACTAAGTGCGGCCTGTGTCCCTCTTTGATTGACTGATAATTTTCGCTCAATCCTTCTTTCATATTGTATTGTATATATATATATATATATATATATATATATATATATATATATATATATATATTAGCGAATATCCTACAGAGCTAGATTAATGACCTCTGGCTCCTTAACAGAGTGGGTCCCTAGCCACCCACAGTACACGTAAATACACAAAAAGAGGCTGAAGGAGCGCCTAACCAAAGGCAAGGTCTAATAGCAAAGATTGTTGGGGAAGTAATATATGTCTTAAAAAGTGCATATATTTAATAACAATGATTACATTAATTACATAAAATATATATCACAAGTAAATGCATGGATCCATGACTTAAATAACTACAATCTTTAAATACCCCTAATAAAGAATAGTAGAGCATGTACTCTTAGAGTATGACAGTCAGATGAGAACAGTCAAGATAAAAACAACAGTTAAAAACATAGAATCAATGTGAAATATAAAAAACATAAAAAAACTATAAAAAAGCAGTAAATATGAGGCAATCAATGCCAAATGTGAGTTAATGCAAGTAAGTACAAAAGTTCATCGAGTGATATCTCAGTTCTCCTCCTAGATGTTGTCCAATGTGCAGGTGCAAACAAAAAAAGATGATGTTATCTCCACAATATAAATGCTGTGTTCAAAAAAATCTCAAATTATTGCAAAAAAATTGAAAAAATGAGAAAGAAATATTAAAAATATAAAAAAATATATTAAAAATGAGTAAAGCTGTGTATATCCAAAAACCAATGGGTGATGCAAAATATATATAAAAAATTAAAAGTAAAAAATCAATCGAAAATCTAAATTAGTATTCAGTGATAATTAATCCAATCTTAGAATAAGATAACCAAAAAACAATAGATGTGAAGGTCCTCAAATCCTGTGAAAAAGAAATAATAACAACATAGAGTACTGTTTGAATAAATGACGTGTGATTGAAATATAGCTCACCATATATTGCTAACGCGTTTCGACCCACTATAGGGCCTTTCTCAAGACTAGTATATGGTTGGTGAGTTAGCTCTTTTATATCTATGGTATAGCCAAAAGTATTAAGTATTTGGCGCCAAAAACAGTAATCACCGGAAGTACTGAATCGGATCTACTGACCCTGTAAACCAGATACGTTATACCGGAAGAAATTCTGAGTTAATATGTTCCCATAGTTGGCAAATATGTTTCAATGCCCATATATATGCCATTAGAGCTATGCCCAAAATATATAAATTTGTATGTTGCCTCGGATGATTTATGAAGTGTTGTGACCCATTACCGTTAGCTTCTAATCTAACCGGAAGTGGTTAGTTTTTCCAAACTTGAAGTTTTGTAAGGTGTTGTAACCCATTGCCGGTACTTTCTAATCTAACCGGAAGTGGTTAGTTTCGCTAAACTGGAAGTTGGTGCGGCTCAGACTTCTGGTTGGCTGCCGGATGTAAATTACCTTATCTTTGTGTTTACCATCCGGTGTGTAAGGGGATCAGATCGAATTAGAATGGTTACAAGTATATATCCATGGAAGCATAATTACATATCTGTTAGCAAAATAGTGATCAGATATCAAAATTGATACCAGTTTAAATCTAATTAAGAAAATGTTACAATGGATAAGTGGCTAAAATATAATATAAAAATACGATTTTAAAAAAGGGTTACAAATTGATTAATCTTGTAATGGTGAAAATATGTATATCTGTATAAATGACATAGAAATATAAAACCTCTGGAAAACAGCAGGATTGTAGTATAATCCAAAATATGATATAAAATATAAAGATCTAGATATATACCGCTATATTTGTATGTTTGAAGACATGGGATTATTTATAGACAAGCTGAGCATATGATACCAAATACCCATGATAAAGAAAGTATTACTAAGCCATCACCTAAATATTCCAATGTAATACAAAAATATAATAATAATCTCATATCGAGATAAATGTGTAATGATAAGATATATGAATGACATACATATATAACCCTTAAACAATACCAAAATTGGAATATATTTCAAGATCGAATATGGAGTATAAGGGTCTGAGTGTATACATTATATTTGTTCAATAAAAGACATAAGATAATATTTTGACAGGGTGTACATATATCACCAGATACCCATGATGGAAAATTTATTACTGAGCTATCGTCGATACCTGAAAATTTCAGTGTGATATAAGAAAGCTTATGATGGTAATCAATATCAAGATAAATGTACAGTTATTGTAGGCATAGAGGCCGATATACCAAGATGAGATGGTACTTAAAAATTCTAACCTTAGTCATATGTGACTATTTAGGTATAGATAAGTCCCAAATATTTTCACATAGGAAGTTTACGAATGATGTCAACCATTTGGATTTGAAGGAAGCTTATGGATGGTGTCAACCATTTGGAGTGGGGTATATGAGACCTGTCTGTGATTTACTGGGAATATAATAATAGTTAGATCTCCTAGTACAGGCCCATGTTACAGATCCCACTCAACTCAATTTAGAGCGAGATGGTTATTGTATAATCATGAGTGTTCCAGATGGATTTTGTGACATGGTATTAGTTTGTTTGATTATATTAAAATCAACAGAACGTGGTGGGGATCTGCTCATTTCAGATTCAGCAGGTGGGAAAGGTCCTCCTTACTGTTTAGGCCCTTAGGATAGAGACAGTCTAGTTCAAATATCCATCTGGATGAGTAGCTTCTTCTCATAATTTCCGCCCCTCCAATTCGGTTTCACTAGTTGGATCCCATAATAGCTAAAATCTTTCAAATTGCTCTTGTGGTAAAAGGTGAAATGTCTATACAGAGCGGTGTCGGTGTTGCCATGTTCTACCTGTAAGAGGTGTTCACGAATTCTGTCTCTCAAGCACCTTGAGGTCTGACCGATATATTGTAATCCGCAACTGCATTGGACTATATAGATGACACCTTTGCTGCTGCATCTTATCAGATCCTTAATTTCATGTCTAGTGTTTGAGTTATGAGACAAGAAGTTTTTGAACTTTAGGCCTCTCTTGCATGCCTTGCAGCTGAGGCATGGGAAGAAACCCTTAATATTCTTACCAAACACATCTTTCACTCGTGTTGTTTTCAAGCGTGGAATACTAGTAGATAGTATGTTCTTCAGGTTGTCAGATTTTTGGTAGATAAATTTTGGTTTATTCGCAAGCATTTCTCCTATGGTATCGTCATTTTTTAACAGAGGCCAGTGCTTCTCTATTATTTTCTCTATTATAGGTCTATTTTCGCTGCATTGTGTTATGAAAGCGACGTCTATAGAGTTATCATCATGGGTAATCTTGGTTTTTTTATCTTTATATTTGAGGAGCTCCTTTCGGTCTCTTCCTCTGACTTCTTCTATGTCTCTATTGAGTTTGTCTTCCTCATATCCTCTATCCAAAAACCATATTTTTAATATCTCAGCCTATTTTTCCCATTGTTCAAGATCTGAGCAGTTTTTCTTGAGCCTAAGCAGCTGCCCCTTAGGAATATTCTGTTTCCATTTGGCGTGATGGCATCTGTTACTGTGGATGTAATTATTACAGTCCACAGGTTTAAAGTAGGTTGAGGTCTTCAGTTTACCATTTTCAATTGTGATTTTTAGGTCCAGAAAAGTAATTTCTGTGTTGCTGATTTCATGGGTGAATCTTAGGTTATGTGTATTATTGTTCATGATGTGAATAGTATGCTCCACATCCTCTTTTGAGCCCTTCCATATCATGAGGATATCATCTATATATCTGTGGTACGAGACCAGGTCTGCGCCTGCTGGGCATGACTCCCAAAATATGAGTTCCCATTTGCCCATACAAATTGTAATAGCTCGGCGCGAACCTGGTCCCCATGGCTGTACCACACAATTGTCTGTATAACTTTCCGTCATGATGGAAATAGTTATGCGTCAAGATGTAGCTAATACCATCTAAGATGAACCTTTTCTGTGATTCTGGTACGTTTTGGTCTTTCTTTAGGAAATATTCCACAGCCTCTATACCTCCCTCATTCGGTATACTTGTGTAGAGGGAAGTCACATCACATGTGACAAGCAAATATCCCTCTTCCCATTCGATATTCTCCAAGATGTTAAGTACCTGGGTTGAGTCTCGTATGTAGGATGATAAACTGATAACATATTTCTGGAGGTTCTTGTCCAGGTACTCAGATAGATTGCTGGAAAGAGATCCAATTACAGATATGATCGGTCTTCCCGGGGGTTGGTGGAGTGACTTATGGATCTTGGGTAGTTCAGCACTTCTCTCCTGTGTTCTATAAGTATATGATCTAGTAAAGAGGCACTGTCCTTCCCTAGTTCAGCACTTTACTCATGTGTTCTTTAAGTATATGATCTAGTAAAGAGGCACTGTCCTTCCCTAGTTCAGAACTTCTCTCCTGACCTTTATAAGTATATGATCTAGTAAAGAGGCACTGTCCTTTCCCAGTTCAGCACTTCTCTCCTGTGCTTTATAAGTATATAATCTAGTAAAGAGACACTGTCCTTCCCCAGTTCAGCACTTCTCTCCTGTGCTTTATAAGTATATGATCTAGTAAAGAGACACTGTCCTTCTCCAGTTCAGCACTTCTCTCCTGTGCTTTATAAGTATATGATCTAGTAAAGAGGCTCAGTCCTTCCCCAGTTCAGCACCTCTCTCCTGTGTTCTATAAGTATATGATCTAGTAAAGAGGCACTGTCCTTTCCCAGTTCAGCACTTCTCTCCTGTGCTTTATAACTATATTATCTAGTAAAGAGGCACTGTCCTTCCCTAGTTCAGAACTTCTCTCCTGTGCTCTATAAGTATATGATCTAGTAAAGAGGTACTGTCCTTCCCTAGTTCAGAACTTCTCTCCTGTGCTCTATAAGTATATGACCTAATAAAGAGGCACTGTCCTTCCCTAGTTCAGCACTTCTCTCCTGTGTTCTATAAGTATACAATTTAGTAAAGAGGCACTGTCCTTTCCCAGTTCAGCACTTCTCTCCTGTGCTCTATATGTATATGATCTAGTAAAGAGGCACTGTCCTTCCCCAGTTCAGCACTTCTCTCCTGTGCTCTATAAGTATATGATCTAGTAAAGAGGCACTGTCCTTCACTGGTTCTCAAACAAAGTGACCTCAAGGCCTGGTAAATTGTAGTCGGACGTGTCCAGGGCCCTGTAGTGTGCATATATATATGTGTGTGTATGTGTATATATATATATATATATATATATATATATATATATATATATATATATATATATTTATTAATTAATTAATTAATTAATTAATTATAATGCATGAGTGTAAGTGGGGGAAGAAAATATATACATTCATTGGTGTCAATGGGCTGGTATAACTTAACTGCGCTGCCAAGGACCAGTACAATCTGCTCCTTTCCCTCGCTGTCCTCCCACTGAACTGCTGCTGCCCAGTATTTCTTATGTGTGGAGTGGCAGGCCTGTCAGAGCTTACCATGGGGGCATTTCAAGTCATGGCCCAGCAGGAGGGCTGTCAAGGCCCGTTACTGGGACATAGCTCGACTGTTGAGAAAACGGATAGTCCATATTTTTTTTAAAAGAGCAGTGTAGTAATTATGCTATAGTATACTGTTACATTGATTGTTATAATATCACGTACATATTAGTAGCTCTAAATGACCCATTGTCATAATAATAATAATTATTAAAAAAAATGTTAAAACATATTTTAGGATATGTTGCTCCCAATATAAAAAGTATTTGTAATAGACTCATTTTTGTCTTCATTTAAATACCTACTTATTAAGCTTTATTAACAGGTAACTAAAAATGAATACTTATTATACATTGTGAAGATGTAGACAAATAGCTAGTCACTATTCATGCTGTTCATTGTAGTTCATTGTAATTAGATGTGCTTAATTAGTGCTATTCTGCAAACAAAAGGGACACTGACAATATAATTATAACAGGATATCTGTCAAACCAAATATTTATGTACTAGGTGTTAAGCCTGCCTGGAGGGCACTCTATTGTTGTAGATTGAGGTTCCTCTTGGGGGGATGAGGGATCTCACCACCCTGCCATTTTCGGAATCCATCTGAATTCAGCTCAGGTGGATTTGTTTAACTGCCCGCAACCAGTTTCAAAATCCACATGGATGCGATGTAGACTTCAGCGCAACTGCTGAAACCCGCGCCACCCATAAGTTCACCTTGCACATCGGGTGAATCACATATACGGCACCGCAGATCATAAACTGCCGTAAGTTGGATAAACTGGCGATGTTCAGAAATGTGCGTAAATACACATTTCTGGAGTTGCCAGTGACTTATGGCAGTTTATGAGCTGCTGGTAAGTAAGAAAAAAACATCAAAATTTTGTATCACCCGTAACCTAAAGACGCCCCCGGGATGGATGAAGACCTCTCCCCCGGGATGGATGAAGACCTCTCCGCCTGGATAAAGACCTTGCCTCCTGGATGGAGACGGATGTCCCGACTTCAGAAACCGTGAGTAGATCTTCTTGGGTTAGTGTTAGGTTTTTTTTTGGGGTGTTTTTCTTTAGAATAGGGCTTTGGGCTTTTAAAGGCAATGAAAAAGAGCTGAATGCCCTTTTAAGGGCAATGCCCCTACAAATGCCCCTTTAGGGGCAATGGGTAGTTTAGGCTTTTTTTAGAGTTAGGTTTTTTATTTTGGGGGGTTGATTGGGTGGTGGGTTTACTGTTGGGGGGACTTTGTATTTTTTTACAGGTAAAAGAACTGATTTCTTTAGGGCAAAGCCCTACAAAAGGCCCTTTTAAGGGCTATTGGTAGTTTATTGTAGGTTAGGGGTTTTATTTTGGGGTGCTTTTTATTTTTATAGGGCTATTAGATTAGGTGTAATTGTTTTTATTTTTGATAATTTCGTTATTTTTTTGTAATCTTAGGCCTAGATTTGGAGTTTGGCGGTAAAAGGGCTGTTAACGCTCCGCGGGCTTTTTTCTGGCCGCACCATAAAATTAACTCTGGTATCGAGAGTTCAAACAAATGCTGCGTTAGGCTCCAAAAAAGGAGCGTAGAGCATTTTTACCGCAAATGCAACTCTCGATACCAGAGTTGCTTACGGACGCGGCCAGCCTCAAAAACGTGCTCGTGCACGATTCCCCCATAGGAAACAATGGGACTGATTGAGCTGAAAAAAAACCTAACACCTGCAAAAAAGCAGCGTTCAGCTCCTAACGCAGCCCCATTGTTTCCTATGGGGAAACACTTCCTACGTCTGCACCTAACACTCTAACATGTACCCCGAGTCTAAACGCCCCTAACCTTACACTTATTAACCCCTAATCTGCCGCCCCCGCTATCGCTGACCCCTGCATATTATTATTAACCCCTAATCTGCTGCTCCGTAAACCGCCGCAACCTACGTTATCCCTATGTACCCCTAATCTGCTGCCCTAACATCGCCGACCCCTATATTATATTTATTAACCCCTAATCTGCCCCCCTCAACGTCGCCGACACCTGCCTACACTTATTAACCCCTAATCTGCCGAGCGGACCTGAGCGCTACTATAATAAAGTTATTAACCCCTAATCCGCCTCACTAACCCTATCATAAATAGTATTAACCCCTAATCTGCCCTCCCTAACATCGCCGACACCTAACTTCAATTATTAACCCCTAATCTGACGACCGGAGCTCAGCGCTATTCTAATAAATTGATTAACCCCTAAAGCTAAGTCTAACCCTAACACTAACACCCCCCTAACTTAAATATAATTTACATCTAACGAAATAAATTAACTCTTATTAAATAAATTATTCCTATTTAAAGATAAATACTTACCTGTAAAATAAATCCTAATATAGCTACAATATAAATTATAATTATATTATAGCTATTTTAGGATTAATATTTATTTTACAGGCAACTTGGTATTTATTTTAACTAGGTACAATAGCTATTAAATAGTTACCTAGTTAAAATAATAACAAATTTACCTGTAAAATAAATCCTAACCTAAGATATAATTAAACCTAACACTACCCTATCAATAAAATAATTAAATAAACTACCTACAATTACCTACAATTAACCTAACACTACACTATCAATAAATTAATTAAACACAATTCCTACAAATAAATACAATTACATAAACTAGCTAAAGTACAAAAAATAAAAAAGAACTAAGTTACAAAAAATAAAAAAATATTTACAAACATAAGAAAAATATTACAACAATTTTAAACTAATTACACCTACTCTAAGCCCCCTAATAAAATAACAAAGCCCCCCAAAATAAAAAATTCCCTACCCTATTCTAAATTAAAAAAGTTACAAGCTCTTTTACCTTACCAGCCCTGAACAGGGCCCTTTGCGGGGCATGCCCCAAGAATTTCAGCTCTTTTGCCTGTAAAAGAATAAATACAATACCCCCCCCCCCCAACATTACAACCCACCACCCACATACCCCTAATCTAACCCAAACCCCCCTTAAATAAACCTAACACTAAGCCCCTGAAGATCTTCCTACCTTGTCTTCACCATACCAGGTTCACCGATCCGTCCTGGCTCCAACATCTTCATCCAACCCAAGCGGGGGTTGGCGATCCATCATCCGGTGCTGAAGAGGTCCAGAAGAGCCTCCAAAGTCTTCCTCCTATCTGGCAAGAAGAGGACATCCGGACCGGCAAACATCTTCTCCAAGCGGCATCTTCGATCTTCTTCCATCCGGTGCGGAGCGGGTCCATCTTGAAGCAGGCGACGCGGATCCATCCTCTTCTTCCGTTGTCTCCCGACTAATGACGGTTCCTTTAAGGGACGTCATCCAAGATGGCGTCCCTCGAATTCCGATTGGCTGATAGGATTCTATCAGCCAATCGGAATTAAGGTAGGAATTTTCTGATTGGCTGATGGAATCAGCCAATCAGAATCAAGTTCAATCCGATTGGCTGATCCAATCAGCCAATCAGATTGAGCTCGCATTCTATTGGCTGTTCCGATCAGCCAATAGAATGCGAGCTCAATCTGATTGGCTGATTGGATCAGCCAATCGGATTGAACTTGATTCTGATTGGCTGATTCCATCAGCCAATCAGAAAATTCCTACCTTAATTCCGATTGGCTGATAGAATCCTATCAGCCAATCGGAATTCGAGGGACGCCATCTTGGATGACGTCCCTTAAAGGAACCGTCATTAGTCGGGAGACAACGGAAGAAGAGGATGGATCCGCGTCGCCTGCTTCAAGATGGACCCGCTCCGCACCGGATGGAAGAAGATCGAAGATGCCGCTTGGAGAAGATGTTTGCCGGTCCGGATGTCCTCTTCTTGCCGGATAGGAGGAAGACTTTGGAGCCTCTTCTGGACCTCTTCAGCACCGGATGATGGATCGCCAACCCCAGCTTGGGTTGGATGAAGATGTTGGAGCCAGGACGGATCGGTGAACCTGGTATGGTGAAGACAAGGTAGGAAGATCTTCAGGGGCTTAGTGTTAGGTTTATTTAAGGGGGGTTTGGGTTAGATTAGGGGTATGTGGGTGGTGGGTTGTAATGTTGGGGGGGGTATTGTATTTATTCTTTTACAGGCAAAAGAGCTGAAATTCTTGGGCCCTGTTCAGGGCTGGTAAGGTAAAAGAGCTTGTAACTTTTTTAATTTAGAATAGCGTAGGGAATTTTTTATTTTGGGGGACTTTGTTATTTTATTAGGGGGCTTAGAGTAGGTGTAATTAGTTTAAAATTGTTGTAATATTTTTCTTATGTTTGTAAATATTTTTTTATTTTTTGTAACTTAGTTCTTTTTTATTTTTTGTACTTTAGCTAGTTTATGTAATTGTATTTATTTGTAGGAATTGTGTTTAATTAATTTATTGATAGTGTAGTGTTAGGTTAATTGTAGGTAATTGTAGGTAGTTTATTTAATTATTTTATTGATAGGGTAGTGTTAGGTTTAATTATATCTTAGGTTAGGATTTATTTTACAGGTAAATTTGTTATTATTTTAACTAGGTAACTATTTAATAGCTATTGTACCTAGTTAAAATAAATACCAAGTTGCCTGTAAAATAAATATTAATCCTAAAATAGCTATAATATAATTATAATTTATATTGTAGCTATATTAGGATTTATTTTACAGGTAAGTATTTATCTTTAAATAGGAATAATTTATTTAATAAGAGTTAATTTATTTCGTTAGATGTAAATTATATTTAAGTTAGGGGGGTGTTAGTGTTAGGGTTAGACTTAGCTTTAGGGGTTAATCAATTTATTAGAATAGCGGTGAGCTCCGGTCGTCAGATTAGGGGTTAATAATTGAAGTTAGGTGTCGGCGATGTTAGGGAGGGCAGATTAGGGGGTTAATACTATTTATTATAGGGTTAGTGAGGCGGGTTAGGGGTTAATAACTTTATTATAGTAGCGCTCAGGTCCGCTCGGCAGATTAGGGGTTAATAAGTGTAGGCAGGTGTCGGCGACGTTGAGGGGGGCAGATTAGGGGTTAATAAATATAATATAGGGGTATATTGTAGCTATATTAGGATTTATTTTACAGGTAAGTATTTATCTTTAAATAGGAATAATTTATTTAATAAGAGTTAATTTATTTCGTTAGATGTAAATTATATTTAAGTTAGGGGGGTGTTAGTGTTAGGGTTAGACTTAGCTTTAGGGGTTAATCAATTTATTAGAATAGCGGTGAGCTCCGGTCGTCAGATTAGGGGTTAATAATTGAAGTTAGGTGTCGGCGATGTTAGGGAGGGCAGATTAGGGGGTTAATACTATTTATTATAGGGTTAGTGAGGCGGGTTAGGGGTTAATAACTTTATTATAGTAGCGCTCAGGTCCGCTCGGCAGATTAGGGGTTAATAAGTGTAGGCAGGTGTCGGCGACGTTGAGGGGGGCAGATTAGGGGTTAATAAATATAATATAGGGGTCGGCGGTGTTAGGGGTAGCAGATTAGGGGTACATAGGGATAACGTAGGTGGCGGCGCTTTGCGGTCGGAAGATTAGGGGTTAATTATTTTAAGTAGCTGGCGGCGACGTTGTGGGGGGCAGGTTAGGGGTTAATAAATGTAATACAGGGGTCGGCGGGGTTAGGGGCAGCAGATTAGGGGTACATAAGTATAACGTAGGTGGCGGTCGGCAGATTAGGGGTTAAAAATTTTAATCGAGTGGCGGCGATGTGGGGGGAGCTCGGTTTAGGGGTACATAGGTAGTTTATGGGTGTTAGTGTACTTTAGGGTACAGTAGTTAAGAGCTTTATGAACCGGCGTTAGCCAGAAAGCTCTTAACTCCTGCTATTTTCAGGCGGCTGGAATTTTGTCGTTAGAGCTCTAACGCTCACTTCAGAAACGACTCTAAATACCGGCGTTAGAAAGATCCCATTGAAAAGATAGGATACGCAAATGGCGTAGGGGGATCTGCGGTATGGAAAAGTCGCGGCTGAAAAGTGAGCGTTAGACCCTTTAATCACTGACTCCAAATACCAGCGGGCGGCCAAAACCAGCGTTAGGAGCCTCTAACGCTGGTTTTGACGGCTACCGCCGAACTCCAAATCTAGGCCTTAGTGTTTTTTATTTTTCGTTATTTTAGTGTTAATTATTTCTGGTAAACTTAGAATTTTTTTAATTTTTTCTTATGAAAAAAATTGTAATTTAAATTTTTACATTTTTTTCTTAGTGTTGTTTTTTTTTACATTTGTAATTTAGATATTTTAATTTGTAGTATTTTTTATTTTATTAGATTAGTTATGTTAGGTTAATTTATAGTTTAATGTTAGGTTTACTTTTATTTCCCAGGTACGTTTTTATTTATTTAAATAGAGTTATATTGTAATTTTAATTTAAAGTTAGGGGGGTGTTACGTTTAAGAATGAATAGTTTAATTTAGTGTTTTGCGATGTGGGGAGCCAGAGGTTTTGGGGATAATAGGTTTATTTAGTGGCGGAGATGTGGGAGGCCGGAGGTTTTGGGGTTAATAACTTTATTTAGTTGTGGCGATGTCGAGGAGCGGGTGAATTAGGGGTTAATAGCTTTTATTAGTGTCGGCAATTTCTGGGGCGGCAGACTAGGGGTTAATAACTTTATTTAGCTGTCGGTGATGTCAGGGGGCAGAGGATTAGGGGTTAATAACTTTATTTAGTGGCGGCGATGTCGGGGAGCAGCATAATAGGAGTTAATAACTTTTAATTATTGTCAGCGATGTTGGGAGCGGCAGATTAGGGGTTAATATCTTTATTTAGGTGCAGAGGATATCAGGGCCGGCATATTAGGGGTGTTTAGACTTGGGGTCTATGTTAGGGTGTTAGGTTTAAACGTAACTTTTCCCCATAGACATCAATGGGGTTGCGTTACAGAGATTTTTCATTCCGCACTTCAGGTGTTTTTTTCTGACACTCTCTGACCATTGATGTCTATAGGGGAAAAGCGTTCACAAGCATGTCAAAGCAGCCCTTGGATTTTGTGCGGTATGGAGCTTAACGCAACTATATCACATGCACAAGGAGGCTTTTCAGAAACTTTTAATGGCAGCTCTATGGGGGGTGAGATAACACAACTTTTGTTGCATTAGTTTCACATCCTGTTTAGCACAAAACTCATAATCTAGGTGAAAGTGATTAACCCCTAATCTGTCATTCACCCACAATGCAAATAACCTAATTAAAGTATTAGCCCCTAAACTGCCAACCCACCACAATCTACCTAATAGATTACGAGTTTTGCATTAGAGGCTGTGTGGTGCTAACGAGCAGTTTATGCTCACCTCTTACTTACAGACAGCGCTGGTATTACGAGTTTTTACAAACCAGACAAGAAGTGAGCGTTGAGCAAAATTTTGCTCATTACCATACTCCAATACCAGCGCTGCTTAAGTCAGCGGTGAGCTGGTCGTACGTGCTCGTGTACGATTTCCCCATAAGAATCAACAGGGAGTGCCGGCTGAAAAAAAGTCTAACACCTGCAAAAAAGCAGCGTAAAACTCAGTAACGCAACCCCATTGATTCTTATGGGGAAAAACGTTTTATGTCTACACCTAACACCCTAACATGAACCCCGAGTCTAAACACCCCTAATCTTACACTTATTAACCCCTAATCTGCTGCCCCCGACATTGCAGACACCTACATTATAATTATTAACCCCTAATCTGCCGCTTCGGACACCGCCGCCACCTACATTATACTTATGAACCCCTAATCTGCTGCCACCAACATCGCCGACACCTAAATTATATTTATTAACCCCTAATCTGCCGTCCCAAATGTCGCCGCAACCTACCTACCCTTTTTAACCCCTAATCTGCCGCCCCCAATGTTGCTGCCACTTAATAAACATATTAACCCTTAAACCGCCACCCTCCCGCCTCGCAAACATTAGTTAAATATTATTAACCCCTAATCTGCCGGCCCTAACATCGCCGACACCTACCTACATTTATTAACCCCTAATCTGCCGCCCCAATGTCGCCGCCACTATACTAAAGTTATTAACCCCTAAACCTAACACCCCCTAACTTAAATATAATTAAAAGAAATTGAAATAAAAATTACTATCATTAACTAAATTATTCCTATTTAAAACTAAATACTTACCTATAAAATAAACCCTAAGCTAGCTACAATATAACTAATAGTTACATTGTAGCTAGCTTAGGGTTTATTTTTATTTTACAGGCAAGTTTGTATTTATTTTAACTAGGTACAATAGTTATTAAATAGTTATTAACTATTTAATAACTACCTAGATAAAATAAATACAAAAGTACCTGTAAAATAAAACCTAACCTAATTTACAATTACACCTAACACTACACTATAATTCAATTATTTCCATAAATTAAATACAAATAAATACAATTAAATTAAATTATCTAAAGTACAAAAACCCCCCACTAAATTACAGAAAATAATAAACAAATTACAAGATTTTTAAACTAATTACACCTAATCTTTTTTTTTTTTTTTTTTTTATATTTATCTTTATTGAGGTTTTCAGAACAGACAAACAAGTATCATCAGCATGCTATAAAATAGAGCACAAAAATACATCAATTTGTAGTGTGTACTTAAAGTAAACATGAATTTTAACAGTCAAAACTAGCGCAGCACACACACAGCTGAATATTTAAAAGATGAACCTCAGATTTTTACAATTTTCTTAGAGATATTCCCCGTGAAGAGCATTTAAGACCTCTTGGGTCTGTTTATGTGTAGATAAATTATACAGGGAAATATAATATAATAACAAAGAAAATGTCATACCGAGGCCCAGAGACCATAATGAACAAGCAGAAGTATGTGGCTTACAATTTAGAACCGAAGCCACCTGAATCTGGGCATTAGAAATGGATATACTACTGTTAAGGTTGCGGTATAAAAAAAGGTAAACCGCTTGAGCAGTCCTCCCTATCTGGAAGGTACATTATATGGGGGGGGGGAGAGGAGGGGAGAGGTGATCAATCACAGATGGTGAGTAGGCAGGGTTAATTATTTTACCTTGTGTCTGAATGTATATGTAAACCACCCATATAGGTTAAACTATGACAAAAATGAAAATAACACATATAAACAACAACCCAATGTGAGAAAGAACTGTCTACATATATAGAAACATTTCTAGAGCAAACAAGACAGTGATCGTAATATGCATTACAGATATTTACCCACAGTCTTGGTAACCACCCATAAGGAGAAATTGTATACTATAGGTAGAATGCACATTCAGAGAGCGTGTCAATGAGCTTGAGACAGCATATATAAATGTAAAAAAAACAAACAAACAAACACAAATTAGAAAGCATAAAATCTTAAACGGAGCAAGCAAAGACACATTCTCCCAGCTAGCACGTTGAGGGAAAAATAAATATCTTACATCAGATAATTACACCTAATCTAATCCCCCTAACAAAATAAAAAGCCCCCCCAAAATAAAAAAGCCCTACCCTACACTAAATTACAAATAGCCCTTAAAAGAGCCTTTTGCGGGACATTGCCCCAAAGTAATCAGCTCTTTTACCTGTAAAAAAAATTACAAATCCCCCCCAAAATTAAAGCCCACCACCCACACAACGAATCCTACTCTAAAACCCACCCGATATCCCCTTAAAAAAACCTAACACTAACCCCTTGAAGATCACCTTACCGGGAGAAGTCTTCATCCAACCAGGCCGAAGTCCTCAACCAAGCCGGGAGAAGTCTTCATCCAAGCTGGGCAAAGTGGTCCTCCAGACGGACAGAAGTCTTCATCCGGACGGCATCTTCTATCTTCATCCATCCAGCGTGGAGCGGGTCCATCTTCAAGACATCCGACGCGGTGCATCCTCTTCATCCGACAGCTCTTCTGGAATGACGGTTTCTTTAAATGACGTCATCCAAGATGGTGTCCCTTCAATTCCGATTGGCTGATAGAATTCTATCAGCCAATCAGAATTGAAGGGACGCCATTTTTGGATGATGTCATTAAAAGGAACCTTCATTCGGATGAAGAGGATGCTCCGCGTCGGATGCCTTGAAGATGTACCCGACGGATGAATGAAGATAGAAGATGCCGTCTGGATGAAGAAATCTGCCCGTCTGGAGGACCACTTGGCCGGTTTGGATGAAGACTTCTCCCGGCTTCGTTGAGGACTTCGGCCTGGTTGGATGAAGACTTCTCCCGGTAAGGTGATCTTCAAGGGGTAAGTGTTAGGTTTTTTTTTAAGGTGGTATTGGGTGGGTTTTAGAGTAGGGTTGGTTGTGTGGGTGGTGGGTTTTAATGTTGGGTGGGATTTGTAATTTTTTTTACAGGTAAAAGAGCTGATTTCTTTGGGGCAATGCCCCGCAAAAGGCCCTTTTAAGGGCTATTTGTAATTTAGTGTAGGGTAGGGCTTTTTTATTTTGGAGGGGCTTTTTTATTTTGTTATGGGGATTAGATTGGTGTAATTAGTTTAAAAATCTTGTAATTTGTTTATTATTTTCTGTAATTTAGTGGGGGTTTTTTGTACTTTCACTAATTTTATTTAATTGTATTTAATTGTATTTAATTTAGGGAGTTAATTTAATTATAGTTTAGTGTTAGGTGTTAGTGTAACTTAGATTAGGTTTAATTTTACAGGTCAATTTGTATTTATTTTAGCTAGGTAGTTATTAAATAGTTAATAACTTTTTAATAACTATTCTACCTAGTTAAAATAAATACAAACTTGCCTGTAAAATAAAAATAAACCCTAAGCTAGCTACAATGTAACTATTAGTTATTGTAGCTAGCTTAAAATGTATTTTATAGGTATTATAAGTATTTAGTTTTAAATAGGAATATTTTAGTTAATGATAGTAATTTTATTTAGATTTCTTTTAATTATATTTAAGTTAGGGGGGGTTAGGGTTATGGTTAGACTTAGAGTTAGGGGTTAATAACTTTAGTATAGTTGCAGCAGCGTTGGGGCGGCCGATTAGGGGTTAATAAATGTAGTTAGGTGTCGGCGAAGTTAGGGCTGGCAGATTAGGGATAAATAACATTTAACTGTTTGCGAGGCGGGATTGCAGCGGTTTAGGGGTTAATATATTTATTATAGTGTCAGCGATGTCCGGTCCGGCAGATTAGGGGTTAATTTTTTAAGTGTTTGCGATGCGGGAGGGCCTCGGTTTAGGGGTTAATAGGTAGTTTATGGGTGTTAGTGTACTTTTTAGCACTTTAGTTAAGTTTTTATGCTACGGTGTTGTAGTGTAAAACTCTTAAATACTGACTTTTAAAATACGGTACCAGTCTTGACAGGAGAGGGTCTACCGCTCTCTTTTTGGCAGACTCGTAATATCGGCGCTATGCAAGTCCCATTGAAAAAAGAGGATACTCAATTTACGTAAGTGTATTTGCGGTATTTCCAAGTCTGGCCAAAAAAGTGAGCGTTGAGCCTGTTCCTTCAAGACTCGTAATACCAGCGTTAAAAAGCAGCGTTAGGACCTCTTAATGCTGCTTTTTTAACCTAACGCACAACTCGTAATCTAGTCGAAAGTGAATAACTCCTAATAGGACATTCACCCACAATGCAAATAACCTAATTAAAGTATTAACCCTAAACTGCCAACCCCTCACAACGCAATCTACCTAATTAACCCCTAAACCTCCATCCCCCCACAACGCAAAGTATTAATCTAATCACTAAGGTCCCTAACCTAACACCCCCTAAGTTAACCTCAATTACATAAAATAAATAAAGACTACCTTACTAATAAATTAATTAAAAAGTACCAAAATAAAAAAATCCTAACTTAAAATTAAAATAAAAAAAATCTAACATTACATAAAAAATAAACCTGATTAAATTAAAATAATTACATTTAATATTACAAATAATAAAAAAATCTAAAATTACAGAAAAACTTATCCAACATAAAAAAATGTAAACCTAATCTAATACCCCTATAAAAATAAAAAAGCCACCCCAAAATAAAAACACCCCCTAATCTAACACTTAAAAGGGCCTTTTGTAGGACACTGCCCTAAAGCAAACAGCTCTTTTACTGTTAAAAATTACAAATTACCCCCTAAAAGTAAACCCTACCCACCCTACCCCCTAAAGTAAACCCTACCCACCCAACCCCCCAAAACAAAAAATAACTTACTCTAAAAAAAAAGTAAGCTACCCATTGCCCCTAAATGGGCATTTGTATGGGCACATTGCCTTTAAAATAGCAATCAGCTCTTTTGCTGCCGATTAAAATAAAAAAAAGCCCTAATCTAAAAAAAAAGCACCCAAAAAAACAAACAAAAAAAAACCCTAACCCCAAAATAGATACTCACCATTCCTGAAGTCCGGCGGTAAAGGTCTTCTTCCAGGTAGCTCAATCTTCATCCAGCACTGCAACATCTTTTTTCTTCATCCGGAGTGAAGGTGGCATGAACCAGGACCGGTGGCTGCGGAGCAGGCCTGGCGGCCACGGAGACGTCCAACATGGAGGATCCTCTTCATTTGATTTTCGTCGCACACCAAAGATTGAATGCAAGGTACCCGTTTAAATATTGGGTTACCTTACATTCCTATTGGCTGAAATTTTAAAATCAGGAAATAGGATGAGAGCTACTGAAATCCTATTGGTTGTTCAAATCAAGGAGTACCTATTTCGCGGATAGAGATAGGATTTTTTTATTTGTTTTTTTCTGTGTTTTTTTTAGATTAACGGTTTTTTATTTTAAGATGATTGCCCATTTAAGGGCAATGCCCATACAAATGACCCTTTAGGAGCAATACTTAGCTTAGGATTTTTAGAATTAGGTTTTTTTATTTTGGGGGGTTTGGTGGGTGGGTTTGTTTTACTTTTAGGGGGTAATTTATCAGTTGTAATAGTAAAAAGGCTGTTTATTTTAGGGCAATGCCATACTCCTTCCAGTTAATGTTATGACAGTTTGGGGGGGGGGGGGGTTGGGGGGGAGCAGGATTCTGAGTGCCTAGGGCAGCACAAAACCTAAATATGCCCCTGGTCTGTGTACTTTCCAATAAAATGCCCTAATGAATTATAGAAAGAAACTAATATTACAAATGATATGTTAAGTTCTAGTTCTACGAGTTTTGAAAAATATTTTTCTATGATCTCTTGATAACCTATTTTGACTTAAAGGGACAGTCTACAATAGAACTGTTATTGTTTTAAAAGATGGATAATCCCTTTTGTGATGAGAGTGGGAAGTGACGTCACCAGATGGGGGCGGAACTTAGGTCCGTTTGTCTATGTCGCAGTTACTAAGTGAGATCAATGGTACCAGATGTATGTTTCCATGCTCTGCAATAAAATAGTGTTCTACCCTCTTTGCTGTGTCCTGCATATCATGACATGGTGTCAGAAGTTCTTGCCTGCGCTTCTGTTTCCTGATTGATGACGATGTTGAAGTTTACCCCACCTGAGCCTTTTGATTTTTCTCAGCCTGCAGCTTGGCCCACATGGTGTCAGTGGTTTCAGTGCTTCAGGATTGTTTCTAAGCTGGACAAGGAGAGTGGTGAAGTACAAGTTAATTCTCTTTTATACTCTATGGGGAAAGATGTGGAGCCAGTGTTCAATGCCTTTACTTTCCAAGAAGGGGAAGAATTTGACTTTGAAATAGTTATGAATAAACTCAATGCCCACTTTGTGCCCAAAAGAAATGTGATTCATGAGAGGGCTTGTTTTCACAAACGTGCTCAGCGTGTGGGAGAATCTGTGGAGTCATTTGTGCGCAGCCTGTATGAACTAGCTGAATTCTGTGAGTTTAGTGTTGCTAAAGAGGAGCAAATCAAAGACAGAATAGTCATAGGAATAGCAGATGCTGAAGTGTCACTGAAGCTACAGTTAAAGTCTGATTTAACATTAGATGGGGCTATTAGGATGGCACGCCAGAGTGAACTGATGAAAAAGCAAAGTGCTGATCTGAGGTCTGAGAGTATTATGGATGAAGTGCAGCAGTTCAGGAGAGCTACTAGTGAAAGGCACAGTGTGAGCGGTAGACGAAGGGCAACAGATAGGCCCAGAAGCGGATGGGCGCAGCATGCCCGATGCACGCGGTGCAACCATGCCCATGATCAGAGTGTCATATGCCCTGCTAAAGACAAAAGATGTAGAACATGTAACAGAATGGGCCATTTTGAAGTGGTGTGCAAAACTGAATATATTAAGGAGATGCATGTGGATAGCGACCAGGAGGGTCAAGAAGTGTCCTTTGTAGGGTCTGTTGTTGAACGGTCGGGTTCAGAAGAAGATTGGAGGGTTACTCTTACTGTAATGGGAGCCAAAGTTGCCTTTAAGATTGACACAGGAGCAGACATCACTGTAATGTCCCTTGCAGCATTCATAAAATTGCCTTGACAGCCCCCGCTGGCGAAAGTTACAACAAAAGTCCATAGTCCTGGTGGCCGCATTGATTGTGCAGGGAAATTTCTTGCCAGCTGCGAGTACAAGCAAAGGAAATTCATCATGTGGGTGCATGTGATTAGAGGCCAGTGTGTTAACAACTTATTGAGCAGAAAAGCAGCTTGTGGTTTGGGTCTAGTAGCCAGAGTGAATGAGATCTCAGAAGATACGTTTGGGGAATTGGGCCTACTGAATTGCAACCCAGTCCGTATATCACTTAAAGGTGACGGAGTCCCATACAGCATTACCATTCCCCATAGAATTCTGTTCCCGCTCATGCCTCAAGTGGAGAAGGAGCTTCTGCATATGAAGAATATGGGGGTTATTGAAGAGGTTGTTGAAGCAACTGACTGGTGTGCCCCCATTGTCCCTTTTGCGAAGAAAAACGGGAAGGTACGCATCTGCATAGATTTGAAAAGGCTGAATGAGGCGGTGAAGAGAGATATGTGCTGCCGACACTAGAAGACATAGCTCCGAAATTGGCTGGGGCAAAGTTCTTCTTTACATTGGATGCTTCTAGTGGCTTTTGGCAAATACTTCTAGATCCAAAGTGCTGCAAATCGACTACCTTCATTACACCGGTAGGTCAGTTTTGCTTCTGTAGACTCCCCTTCGGGATATCCTCTGCTCCGGAAATCTTTCAAAGAGAAATGAGTTCTCTCCTAAGAGACCATGTGGGCATGGCAGTGAGCAACTGAGCTGTGTGCTGCAGACTATTAGAGAGTCCGGGCTGAAGTTAAATAAAGAGAAATGCCATTTTAGGAAAGCTGAGTTATGTTACTTTGGTCATATCATCAATGGGGATGGCATCAAGCCAGACCCGAGAAAATTTGTGATATTGAACAGATGAAAAATCCTTCTAATGTACATGAGCTGAGACAAATATTGGGCCTTGTAAATTATGTGAGCAGGTTCCTTCCAGATTTACCCACTATACTACACCCTATCACAGAGTTGCTAAAGAAAGATGTTGCCTGGGTCTGGGGACCTTCACAGGAAGAATCTTTTATGCAGGTCAAGTCCCTGCTGGGGTCTGCCCCAGTGTTGGGATTCTACAAGCCTTCCAAAAAGACTGTGGTTAGTGCTGATGCAAGCAGTTATGGGTTGGGGGCCACCCTCCTGCAGTTGAATGAAAACAAACTACAGCCTATTGCCTACTGTTCCCGTACACTGACGGCTGCTGAGTCGAAATACGCCCAAATTGAGAAAGAGTGTCTGGCTGCAGTTTGGGCCTGTGAGTGCTTTCAGTGTTACCTAGTGGGTTTAGAGAAATTTAGTCTGTAGACTGACCATAAACCGCTAGTCCCTCTAATCAACTCCTATGCTATTGACAAAACACCCCTAAGATGCCAGAGACTTCTAATGAGGCTGCTCAGGTTCAACGTTCAGGTAGTGCCTGTGCAGGGGAAACAACTGGTTGTGGCAGATACACTTTCCAGGCTCCTGCTGGCTGCTGCTGAAGAATCTTCAATGGAATCAGATGTGAAAGAGTATGTAGATTCAGTTCTGGCCTCCAAATCCATCTCTTCAGGGAAGCTAGAAAAAATAAGAAAAGAGACATATTTAGATACAGACCTTCAAGAAGTTATAAAGTACATAAAAGAAGGTTGGCCCGAGAGTCGGGCAGCCTGAATGTCTTTAAGTTCTTACCAGTCAGAAAGGTCGCAGCTCATGGAGCTGGATGGGTTGGTACTGTTCCAGGACCGCATTGTGATTCCTGTCAGCATGCGGCAGGAGATGTTAAACAGGATTCATGATGGCCACTTAGGCATTACAAAGTGCAGAGAAAGGGCAGCTATGGCAGTATGGTGGCCTGGGATCAGTTCCGACATTGCAAGCCATGTGTCTAAATGTGCCTTTTGCCGGGAACGCCGGTTTATTCAGAGAAGGGAGCCCTTGATTTCTATTCCACTGCCTGCAGGCCCGTGGCAGAAAATAGCTGCTGATTTGTGCGAACTTCACGGGAAAAAGTACCTAGTCGTGATGGACTACTATTCCAGGTATTTGGAAATTGCACCTTTGAATATAATCACAAGTCAAGCAGTTATCACTCATCTCAAGAGCTTTTTCGCCCAGTTGGGCATACCAATGGAGTTGGTGAGTGATAACGGAATGCAGTTTGATTCCACAGAGTTCAGTTTTTTCAGCAGAGAATATGATTTTGTACACTCCACGTCAAGTCCACATTACCCACAGGCCAATGGAATGGCTGAAAGGGCAGTTCAAACAACACAGTTCATTTTGAAGCAATCTGAGCCATACCTAGCCCTCGTGTCCTATAGGGCGACTCCCATTCAAGCCACATGTTTTAGCCCATCACATCATGATTAAGGGGTTAATCCCTGAAACATTGCTGAATTTTTAGTGTCTACAATAAAGAATTTTACTCATAGTGCTGGTGACCTATTGTACTTCTTGATGTTTTAAGGGATTTGCAGTATATCCCTTTCTCCCGTGCACTGATCTGTTGTGCTGACCATACCTTTTGGATTCTTCTACGACAGGAGACACACACTCTGTGAGGACCTTGCAGGAGCTGAATGCGGGGCAAAGTGTCAGAATTAAACTGGATGACGAGAAGAAATGGAAGACGCCTGCTACGGTAATTGGACGCTCTCCGGAACCAAGGTCTTATGTAGTCCTTACTGATGGAGGGTCAATCACACGTAGAAATCGAAAACATCTTCAGCCTGTACTTGAGAGTTTGGAGTTGGATGCCTCTGTACCACCGTCAGTGGGATCCCCTGTTTTGAGAGGGGTGCCTTCCCCTCAGCAAGATCACAACGGGGATACGTATTTGCCTCCAGCAGACTCTCAATCACCTTCTTCTGTATCAGAGGACAGTTCATGAAGAATTACATCAAGCGGAAGAGTGGTGAGACTTCCGGCCTGATATCGGGATTAGCACTCGTTAGAACAGTGACCGGAAGTAGGGGCAGAATAATCCCATGGTCACTGTGGACTAGGGTAGTCTACCCCGATGTTCAAGTCAGGATGTAATTCATGTTGTTTATACAGATATTCTCTTTAACCTGTTATTTGTTATATACTATAGAAAACTGTTGTTGTATGCTTCTTGTATACCTTGTTATTTGTTGTATTCAAATGAAAAAAAAAAAAAATGTATGCTTTGTCCTTTGAAAAGGGGGAAGATGTGATGAGAGTGGAACCTTCTTCCAGCCCCCTGATCACATGATTGTGACTGTTTATTATCTATTGTCATGCATTTAGCAAATTAGCATTGTAATGTGCTAAATCTTAAATAACTCCCTGTGCCGGAACACAATCTCTTTGTGTTAAAAAGGAATTTAAAAAGCATGTGATTAGTCTTCAAGGGCTTAGAAATTAGCATATGAGTCTGCCTAGGTTTAGTTTCAACTAAGAATACCAAGAGAAAAAAGCAAATTTGATGATAAAAGTAAATTTGAAAGTTGATTAAACTATCTGAATAATGAAAGTTTAATTTTGACTAGACTGTCCCTTTAACCCTTTGAGTGCTAAGCACTCTCCAACCTGGGTGCTAAGATTTTTTAAGTTTATTTTTGCACAAGTGTTTTTTAACCTTTTTTTTTTTTTCAGACCCCCAAGACTTACACATTTGGAAAGGTCAGACGGTGGGTCTTGTGGGTCTGTAGCTGCTTAGATGCCTGAGATACAGGCTTCTAAGCAGCATGACCCCTGCTCCTATACTTAACATTGTTAAGTATAAATAAAGTTGCGCGGTGACGTCATCACGTTATTGTGCTTGACGTCACCAAGCAAAATGGGAAGCCCCGGCGATGCCTGTCATTCTACAGGCACGATCGCAGGGGTAGGAGCGGGTGGGAGCCCCAGATCTCTCTCAACGTGGGAGAGTGCTAGTGACGGATCTGAGCCGTCATTAGCACCAGAGTGGGAAACTCTGTGATGGCTCAGAGCCGTCATTAGCACTCAAAGGGTCCAGTCAAGTCCAAAAAACCTTTCATGTTTCAAATAGGGCATGCAATTTTAAACAACTTTCCAATGTACTTTTATCACTAATTTTGCTTTATTTCTTTATTTTCTTGGTATTCTTAGTTGAAAGCTAAACCTAGTAAGGCTCATATGATAATGTCTAAGCCCTTGAAGACTGCCTCTCATCACATGCTTATTTATTTGCTTTTCACTACAGGGGAGAGCTAGTTCATGTAAACCATATAGATAGCATTGTGAGCACGCCCGTGTAGTGTGGCAAACACTACACTAATTGGATAAAATGAAAGTCAATAGATAATAAATTAAATGTCATGTGGTCAGGGGGCTGTCAGAAGATGCTTAGATATAAGTTAATCACAGAGGTAAAAAGTCTATAAATATATATTTTCTAATAATTCTTTATTGAAACACAATACCAAATTAATACATGACAACATTTACATGAAAGATGAGTATTTTAAATACATAACAAAAGTAAATAGCTACCTTCATTAACTTTACAGTTTTATATCTCATTTATTGTCTTTACTGGTGCTTCATTTTTCTTAATGTCCCCTTAATTCAGTACCCCGGGAATATCTTACGAAAACCGACAGAACAAAACAATGAAAAAAAAACCCAATAATATATATACATAAATATTACTAAACCTCTCCAATCTCTCCATTCAGATATTAGATCATCTGGGTCTACCATAGATCCAGAAGCACTATATCAGTATTTCTAAAGGGATACATTAATTGGGTTTGTTCCCTTTCTGGTTGGGCTCTAATAAATAATGACCACTTCTGAAAGAATTTCGTGATCTCCTTATCGTCATACATAGGTGTATCAATTTGTTCTATAATAAGCTGTTTTTTAATAAAATTCATCCATTCAGAAATTTTGGGTTCCGGTTTTTCTTTCCATTTTCTCATAATTAAATTTCAACTAAGAGTATTATCTGTTCTAAAGAAAATTTAACTTTTTTCCAGATATAAGTTTAACCAAAATCCTATTTTTCTCTAGAACTGATACATTTTTGGGCATTGCCAAATTAACCCCTTAAGGACCACAGCACTTTTCCATTTTCTGATCTTTTGGGACCAAGGCTATTTTTACATTTTTGCGGTGTTTGTGTTTAGCTGTAATTTTCCTCTTACTCGTTTACTGTACCCACACATATTATATACCATTTTTCTCGCCATTAAATGGACTTTCTGAAGATACCATTATTTTCTTCACTAATAATGGTATATTCTGAGTGATATATAAAAAATTTGGAAGCGCTACCATTTTAAAGAAACTTACTCTTCCTGATAATGATAGTGGTAACTTCGCCCAGTTTTTAAGGTTTTCTTAACAATAATTGGCATCACATTCAATGTATACCATGGCCTCTAGTTATGAAGCCGTTTACTTACCTGCATTCTCCAGCCTAATACGCTCGCCTTAACTCGCCTACCATCGCTGCCGCGGACCTGAATACGTTCGCCAAAGTTATCAAGAAAGCTGTCAAGAAGCCGCGCACCAAGTATCGGCTTCTTCGCAGATTTCTTGCTAGCCTGTCACTAAGCACCCACACTAACTATACTGTTTTACCCCCTAAACCGCCAGTCCCGGAGCCCTCCGCACCTAAATAAAGTTATTAACCCCTAAACCGCTGCTCCTGGACCCCGCTGCAACTATAATAAATATATTAACCCCTAAACCGCCGCTCCCGGAACCTCCCGCACCTAAATAAAGTTATTACCCCCTAAACCGCCGCTCCTGGACCCCGCCGCAACTATAATAAATATATTAACCCCTAAATCGCCGCTCCCGCACCCCGCCACCACCTACATTATACCTATTAACCCCTAATCTGCCGCCACCTATATTCAAGTTATTAACCCCTATCCTACGGATTCCGGACCCCGCCGCAACTAAATAAATTGTTTAACCCCTAAACCGCCACTCCCAGACCCCGCCGCCACCTATATTAAAGTTATTAACCCCTATCCTGCCCCCCCCCCTATACCGCCGCCACCTATATTAAAATTATTAACCCCTATCCTGCCCCCAGGGACGTGCACTCATAAGATGCAGGGGAGGCAGTGCCTACCCTGCCATATGTGGCCAAAGCTTAATTACATTTTAATTAAAACAAAAAAAAAGTAAAAAAAAATATTTTCCCCCCATGTAATGCTATGGAGAGGCAGGTACAGGAACACTTCTCTCCATTGCAGTACATGGGTCAAAGGAAAAGCTGTGCTGCAGCGCCACCTGTGTTCTGTCAATATATTAGCAGCAAAAATTGGGACCAATAGGAGGCACCCCTCTTAATGCCTCCTAGCAAGTGAAGGATATATAGATTAATCAGGAGGAGGATGCAGTGAGCAGGGTCATGTGACACAACTGGAAACTCAGGTAACCTAAGAACAGATGACACCAAGCAGAAGAGTAAAGTAGTATTCTACATTTCTTGTGATTCACAAATTGTGTTCAGATACAGCTCATTAACAGGGGGGGGGGGGGGCAGTAAGTGTGCATAACCCAACCCAATACTGACAGGAAGTCAAAGGGTCAATTCAAATTTAAATCCATAATTTAAAAACCAGAGTTTGATGTTAAGTGTGCAGTGTCCACATTATTTAAATTAAAGTTTTTTACATTGAATATTGCTAAGCCTCCCTTTTTCATGGTTATTTAATTAGGTACAAACTCCATATATGTTATGTCTGTTCAGTCAGAGGATGCAGTATCTATTTTTATTTTTCTCTATGTCTCCATTTATTTAAAGACTGCTGTTAACTTGTAATTCACAAATCAATTGAAAGCTGTTGCATTGTGTTTTTAATATGTGCTGCTTTTATACAAGTTTATATTAATAAAAAGGAGAAAATGAGTCATTTAAAAAATATATGTAATTATTGCAGTTGTTAAATATTTTTAGAAATAATGCCACTGTAAAGTAACTTATTAAACACATAGTCAAAGGGAGACATTTAAAATTAAACTTTCATGATTGAGGTAGAGCATGCTATTTTAATAGACTTTTCTAGTTATTTATATTTTGAGAATTAGCATCAACTGTTACTGGCCCCATGTCAGCAAATCAAATTAGTTTTTGAAAGGAACATGAAAGTCATAATTACATTTCCATCATTCAGATAGAAATTGCACACAAAAAATAAATAAATAAACTTTCTATTTTACTTTTATTATTATGTACTTCATTCTTTTGGTATCCTTTGGTGTCCTTTGTTGAAGAGCATACCTAAGTGGGATGTGCACGTGCGTTTCTTGAACACCATATTGCAGCAGCAGCTGTGTTGGCAGTATTAATAACTTGTCCTTTGTGTAAAATTTGTAGGGTAAATTATTTCTATTTTTACAATACAGTAGTGAGTAAAGAAGAGATTGTGTATCATTCTAATTGCTTAGTAACTGGCACTGTGCTACAGAATTGTGTGAGTGTGTATGTGAGCAGAGTATGTGTGGGTGTCAGTGAGCAGAGTATGTGTGCTTTATTCTCCAGGTAATCAATACATTTCCGATGAGCTGGTGCTTTAGTGCAGTGTTTCTCAACAATGGTCCTCAAGTACCCCCAACAGGCCAGTTTTTCATTATAGCTGAATCAGTGCACAGGTGAAGTAATCAGCTGATCAGTAACTCAGTGGTTACTAACTTGCTCTCACCCATCACCTGATTATGTCACCTGTGCACTGGTTCAGCTATCATTTAAACCTGCCCTGTTGGGGGTACTTCTGTACATGTGTTTCTCCGTCGTATCATATCTAGTGCCTCACCAGCCTCTGACCTCACTGCACGTCGCTGCCTGCCCCCCCTATACTGCCACCACCTATATTAAAATTATTAACCCCTATCCTGCCCCCCCTATACTGCCTCCACCTATATTAATATTATTAACCCCTATCCTGCCCCCCCCCCCCATACCACCGCCACCTATATTAAGATTATTAACCCCTAAACCTAAGTCTAACACTAACCCTAACCCCCCCTAGCTTAAATATTATTTTAATAAATCTAAATACATATTACTCGTATTAACTAAATTAATCCTATTTAAAACTAAATACTTACCTGTAAAATAAACCCTAAGATAGCTAAAATATAACTATTAATTATATTGTAGCTATTTTAGGATTTATTTTTATTTTACAGGCAACTTTGTATTTATTTTAACCAGGTAGAATAGTTATTAAATAGTTATTAACTATTTAATAACTACCTAGCTAAAATACTTACAAAATTACCTGTAAAATAAATCCTAACCTAAGTTACAATTAAACCTACCTTGAGCCATCTTCACCCAGCCGGGCCGAATTCTTCATCCAAGTGGCACAGAAGAGGTCCTCCATCCATCAGAAGTCTTCATCCAGGCAGCGTCTTCAATCTGGATGGAGGACCTCTTCTGTGCCACTTGGATGAAGAATTTGGCCCGGCTGAGTAAAGACGGCTCAAGGTAGGGTGATCTTCAGGGGATTAGTGTTAGTTTTTTTAAGGGGGGGGTTTGAGTGGGTTAGAGTAGAGGTATGTGGGTGGTGGGTTTTAATGTTGGGGGGGTTGTATTTGTTTTTTACAGGTAAAAGAGCTGATTACTTTAAGGCAATGCCCTGCAAAAAGCCCTGGTAAAAGAGCTGGTTACTTTGTACTTTGTCATTTAGAATAGGGTAGGGCATTTTTTTATTTTGGGGGGCTTTATTATTTTATTAGGGGGCTTAGATTAGGTTTAATTAGTTTAAACTTCTTGTAATTATTTTTTATTTTATTATTTTTTATTATTAGTGTTTTGTTTTTTTTGGTACTATAGTTTAGTTTATTTAATTTAATGTTAGGTAATTTTAGTTAATTTATTTAATTAATTTAATGATAGTGTAGTGTTAGGTTTAATTGTAACTTAGGTTAGGATTTATTTTACAGGTAATTATGTAAGTATTTTAGCGAGGTAGTTATTAAATAGTTAATAACTATTTAATAACTATTGTACCTGGTTAAAATAAATACAAAGTTGCCTGTAAAATAAAAATAAATCCTAAAATAGCTACAATATAATTAATAGTTATATTGTAGCTATCTTAGGGTTTATTTTACAGGTAAGTACTTAGTTTTAAATAGGATTAATTTAGTTAATACAAGTAATATGTATTTAGATTTATTAAAATAATATTTATGTTAGGGGGGTTAGGGTTAGTGTTAGATTTAGGTTTAGGGGTTAATAATCTTAATATAGGTGGCGGCGGTATAGGGGGTGCAGGATAGGGGTTAATAATATTAATATAGGTGGCGGTGGTATAGGGGGGGCAGGATAGGGTTAAATAATATTAATATAGGTGGCAGCGGTATAGGGGGGCAGGATAGGGGTTAATAATTTTAATATAGGTGGCGGCAGTATAGGGGGGGCAAGGTAGGGGTTAATAATTTTAATATAGGTGCCGGCGGTATAGGGGGGCAGGATAGGGGTTAATAATATTAATATAGGTGGCGGCGGTATAGGGGGGGCAGGATAGGGGTTAATCATTTTAATATAGGTGGCGGCGGTATAGGGGGGGGGGGCAGGATAGAGGTTAATAATTTTAAAATAGGTGGTGGCAGTATAGGGGGGGCAGGATAGGGGTTAATAACTTTAATATAGGTGGCGGAGGGGTCTGGGAGCGGCGGTTTAGGGGTTAAACTATTTATTTAGTTGCGGCGTGGTCCGGAATCCGAAGGATAGGGGTTAATAAGTTTATGTAGGTGGCGGCATTATAGGGGGCGGCAGATTAGGGGTTAATATGTATAATGTAGGTGGCGGCGGGGTCCGGGAGCGGCGCTTTAGGGGTTAAACAATTTATTTCGTTGCGGCGGGGTCCGGAATCCGCAGGATAGGGGTTAATAAGTTTATGTAGGTGGCGGCGGTATAGGGGGCGGCAGATTAGGGGTTAATATGTATAATGTAGGTGGCGGCGGGGTCCGGGAGCGGCGGTTTAGGGGTTAACATGTTTATTATAGTTGCGGCGTGGTCCGGGAGCGGCGGTTTAGGGGTTAATAAGTTTATTAAGTTACGGCGGTGTAGGGGGGTGCAGATGAGGGGTGTTTAGACTCGGGGTACATGTTAGGGTGTTAGGTGTAAATGTTCCCATAGGAATCAATGGGATATCAGGCAGCAGCGAACATAAGCTTTCGTAAATATGAAGGTAAATCCCAGGCGCCAATAAATGGCTAAGGTTTGAAGTGTTAAAAATGTTTAATACAGCTCATCATGTAATGTTAAAAATGTAGTTGAAATACAAGGCTAAAAAGCATGGATCCACGCTATACAATAAAAGATATTAATAGTCGAAAAATAACAGTATACAATAAAATATAAACAGTAGTGCTACACAGTGACTTGGGGTTATACTCCAAGTGAGCTAAAACTGGGGTGATTACATCAAAGGTTGCAATATAAACAGTGAAAAAATCTTTCAAAAGGTAAAAAATTCAAAAGGTAAAAAATTCAAAAGGTAAAAAATTCAAAAAATCAAGTGTCAAGATGTCCAAAGTGAAAAAAATGTGTCCTTAAAAAGTCAGTGCAAGAGATAGTCAGTATGTGAGAAAATTTCCATAATTTTACAAAAAAATTTTAAAAAATTTTTTTTTCTTTGATCCAAAATAAATCCAATGTGATACTCCTCTTTGGTGTGCTTCCAAAAGAAAGGGATAAAAAAATGTACAATGTTAGTGTAGATGTGGCCAGCCTGGAGTGGCTGGGGTGGTGAAGGTAAGAGCACACTGAATGACACAGTGCAGACAATTCCAAAAATAAAATAAAAATATTAAAAAATCAGGGGGAAAAAAATATGTATAAAAACCTGTGGAAAGAAAGATAAAAACAATGTGTAGAATAATCACAATATATTCCTCAAATGAAATAAGGCTTACCAGTGTTGTCTACGCGTTTCGGCCTTCTCTGGCCCTTTATCAAGACTGGTGTGTGTTGCTTACTGATGGCCTTATATAGGGGATGTGTAATTGTGACCGGAAGTGCTTTGGTTTAGCTACTTCCGGTTTGACGATTTCTGTATTTCTCACCAAATTAGTCAAATATGTTATTCCTTAACTTGATGGTACATAAAAAGTTGCTGCTGTATTCTATTATTAGTGTTATGAAGAGTCCTTGTTTACAATTTAATTATATGTTTGTAAGTACGCTATATTTGTTTGTGACGTCACTTCCGGTTGGGTACTTCCGGTTTGACGATTTTCATTTTTATCCTAAGTAGTAGAACTAGATCAGATAGGTTATTTTTTATCATACCTAATATATTAGAGGTTGATGTTTTGTGTTGTTGGTATTTCAAAGGTCTTTATTTATACTTTTTCTTATGTGTGTAAATACGCCGTTGTTTGTTTATGACGTAACTTCCGGTTTAACTATATCCGGTTTGACGTTATTTGTATTGGTCACAAGATGTAAATAAGTAAATAAGTCTACTAGCCTTTTTATTATTATAGCAGTTAATAGATAGATAAATGATCTATCTATTTTTATTATGGCAGTTTGATCGATAGATGTGATCTGTCGTTTGTGTATGAATCCTCCTTATTATCTATGGCGTCACTTCCTATTGTCAATATAAGTCTGTTTGTTTAATAAAAATATGACATCAATAAATTCCAGTGTACTTAATGAGTATTTCTTTCGAATCATTTATGCGCTAAATTTTTCCTTAGGGAGTTGGCGATGAGCCTTTAATGATCAGTGTATTTTATAACTGTGTTCAAGTTATGTGCTAATCTGGGGACTACTATATAACTGGATTGGGTAATATCTCCATAGAGGGTTGGAGCGAAAGGGTAAAAGGTTAAACACCAAATAGTTCAGATCTTTAGGGTAGTTTCAGTCTTGTATATTATGTGTAATCCCTCATAAGGTAGAATGTTATTTGAATTAGTTAGGTACAAAAATTAAAAAATAAAAAATAAATTGAAATAGAAATTGACCATATATATATAAACTAAAATAAACTAAAATAAACTAAACTGGGCTTTTATGCTTGTCGTGTATTTTAATTATGTTTTAAATATAGTGAATCATCATTTCGGGGGTGTGGACTTGGGGAAAACTTTGTTTATTGGATCTCAGAGATATGATAGGTTAACGAAATTTTTAATACCAGTGTACTGGATGGAATATGTTGGATTGAATGTTAGTCAGATATGAAAATGTTCCAATCTTTTGAGAATTTGTGCTGTTTCTAGCTATTTTCATAGACTGAAGTATAGGCTTGTATGCGATGCTGGTTGAAATATCAACGTGATCAAATTGGCTGAGCTTGCAGGGAAAGCGGATTTTGTTAGCGTATCTTTGTATTTACACAAAATATTGCTAATTGTTTTCAGGGACTGTGGGAGGAATGAAATAATAATAGGAGGCCTGGTATCCAGTGTATGGCTCGGTGTCCTATAGTTGGTTGAGGGATTTGATTGCATCAAATTGCGTTAACTTGAATTTTGAAACTTTATATAGAAGATTGTTGTTTTTCTTCTTAATATAAATTGATTCCATATGGAGACCAGTGCCTTGGAGAAGGAGATCGAAGGGTAAGGATTATAGTGAGGTTGGAGTTTTTAGTAGATAGTTTCTGATAAAAGCTTCTGTGCTTTTAGAGCAACAGAGTTTATCTCCTTCATTATGGGGAGAGGAACCTTGGTGGTGGACATTCAGACTTAGGGAAAAATAGTGGAGAGTCAGCCTTAGGGGAAAGTACCCCGAGGGGATAGGATTCTTTTGTGGGTGTAGAGATGTTATATCATATTAAATAAATGAGAGAGGTCTTCTTTATTGTTTAACCCCTTAGGGTACAGACAGTCCAGGTTAAAGATCCACTTTGACTCGGCGGTTAGTAATTTTTTTGTGTAATTGCCGCCTCTCCAATTTTTTCGTACCTTCTGTATGCCCATATATGTCAAGTCCTTTATATTTCCCTTGTGTTTGCTTGTAAAGTGTCTATATAAAGCGGTATCTGTGTTTAGTTTTTCGATAAGTCGTAGATGTTCACGTATCCTTTCTCTCAAGGACCTCGAAGTTTGGCCCACGTATTGTAGACCACATGAACATTGCAGTATGTAAATCACTCCGCTGTCCTGACATCTGATCAGTTCATGTATTTTATATCTTTGTTTTGTGTTAAAACTGTAAAATGTGTTGGATTTACTACCGTTTTTGCAGGCTTTACAAGATCCACAAGGGAAGAAGCCTTTCACTTCTTTTCCGAATGTGTCTTTGATACCCAGATTCTTCTTTTTTTCTATACTGGGAGCTAGTCTATTCTGTAAGTTCCTGGTTTTCCTGTATACAAATTTGGGTCTTTCTGGAATTTTGTCACCAATCAGGTCATCTTCTTTTAAAATTGACCAGTGTTTTTGAAATATTTTTTCGATGATGCTCTTATTCTCGCTGTATTCTGTAATCATTAATACATTGAGGGAGTCATCTTCTGTCCGTGGTGTTTTTTCTTTATATTTCAAAAGTTCATTTCTATCGATGTTGTTTACTTCTTCGCTTTTCTGTTCCAATAGACTCTCCTTGTAACCTCTCTCCAGGAACTTTGTTTTGATGATTTTGGCTTGTTCATTCCATTTTTCTTCTGTCGAGCAGTTCTTCTTAATCCTTACCAGTTGTCCTTTTGGTATGTTCTCCTTCCAATTTCTATGGTGACAGCTCATGTTGTGGATGTATGTGTTACTGTCTACTGTTTTGAAGTGAGTGGAGGTTTCAATCTTACCGTCTATGACCTCTATTTTTAGATCCAGGAAGATGAGTTCAGTTTTACTCCATGAATGAGTGAATTTCAGACTGTTGGTGCTTCTGTTCATGACTTCAATGGTGTAGTTCAGGTCCTCCTGGGTCCCTTTCCAGATGATAATGATGTCATCTATATAGCGGCGATAGAGGACCAGGTCCGCGCTTGCCGGGCATGAGTCCCAGAAGATGTTTTCCCATTTTCCCATGAATAGGTTTGCATAACTGGGCGCGAACCTGGTCCCCATCGCCGTACCGCAAATCTGTTGGTAGAAGTTTCCATCATCATGGAAGTAATTGTGGGTCAAGATGTATTTGATTCCATCCAAAATGAAGTCTTTCTGAGCCTCAGGTATTTCCAGATCTTTATCAAGGAAGAATTTTACTGCTTCTAGTCCTTCCTCATGGGGGATGCATGTATATAATGACATCACGTCACATGTTGCTAAAATATAGCCATCTTCCCATGGGGTTTCTTGTAAGAGATGTAATATCTGGGTGGAGTCCTTGAGGTATGAGGGCAATTGTTTCACATATCTCTGTAGGTTTAGATCAATGTATTCAGATAGGTTGCTGCTCAAAGAGCCGATACCTGAAATAATCGGCCTACCTGGTGGTTTCTGTAGAGATTTATGAATCTTTGGCAGATGGTATAGTACCGGTGTGATTGGATAACTGATGTTAATGTAGTTATATTCCTTAGTGGTTAGTATTCCTTGTTCTTTGGCTGGATCCAATATTTGTAATAATTCCTTTTTATAAATCTCTACCGGATTTGAAGGTAGTTTTCGATATGTCTCTTGGTCATTCAGGATTCTGGAGTTTTCGGATTTGTAATCCCTTTTGTCCATGATGACGATCCCGCCCCCCTTATCAGCCGGTTTGATGATCAAGTTGTGGTTTTCTTCCAAATTTTTTATGGTTGCAATTTGTTGTTTAGAGAGATTCTGCGTTTTTAATCTCAATTTCTTAGAGTGTAGGTCTTTGATTTCTTTGCATACAATTGTTTCAAAGGCCTCTATGGCTACTCCTTTGCTGTTTGTGGGGTTAAATGTAGACTTAGGCTTCAAGTCTGTGTGTCTGTAGACATCATCGTATTCGTATGATTTATATACGGTTCTCTCGATTGCTGATTTGGCGAAGAATCTCTTTAATGTCAACTTTCGTATAAATTCTTTGGTATTGATGAAGGTTTGGAACTTGTCCAGGCTTCTACTTGGAGCAAATGAGAGGCCCAGTTTCAATATGGAGTTTTCTTCCTTGGTCAATGTGTGAGAACTGAGGTTAAATATACCCTTGTTGTCTTCCATAGTGGTCTCCTCGTCTTTGTTTTTATTTCTTTTGTTTACTTTTGCTCCTCCTCGTCTTCCTCGATGTTTCTTCTTCTTGTTGGTATCATCAGTCTTCATGGACCTATCTCTCTCTGTTGTTTGGCAGATCTGTCTCTCTCCCTGTTGTGTGGGTGATCTGGTCCTAAAAAAGACGATGATGATGGTGTGTTTGTAGCAGATGTTGATATAAGGTAATCTTTGTGTTGATCCTTATATGGCTCCATTTTTCTGGGGCGTTGTTGGATTTTCCATTCATCCTTCTTATCATCCTCAATATTCTTGTGAGGGATCTGTCCTTCTTTCCTCTTTGGTGTTTTGTGCGCATTGTTTTGGTAAAATTCGTCCCTTTTGTTATATCTTTCAAAAGGTGCGTTTGCTCTATAGATCCCATAATTGGGTCTAGGTTCGTTCTGTCTATGATGGTTCGATCCCCTCTCGTAGTAGTGTCCTCTCGATGGGTCTTGGTGTAGGTACTCTCCCCATATAATTAAATTGTAAACAAGGACTCTTCATAACACTAATAATAGAATACAGCAGCAACTTTTTATGTACCATCAAGTTAAGGAATAACATATTTGACTAATTTGGTGAGAAATACAGAAATCGTCAAACCGGAAGTAGCTAAACCAAAGCACTTCCGGTCACAATTACACATCCCCTATATAAGGCCATCAGTAAGCAACACACACCAGTCTTGATAAAGGCCCAGAGAAGGCCGAAACGCGTAGACAACACTGGTAAGCCTTATTTCATTTGAGGAATATATTGTGATTATTCTACACATTGTTTTTATCTTTCTTTCCACAGGTTTTTATACATATTTTTTTCCCCCTGATTTTTTAATATTTTTATTTTATTTTTGGAATTGTCTGCACTGTGTCATTCAGTGTGCTCTTACCTTCACCACCCCAGCCACTCCAGGCTGGCCACATCTACACTAACATTGTACATTTTTTTATCCCTTTTTTTATCCCTTTCTTTTGGAAGCACACCAAAGAGGAGTATCACATTGGATTTATTTTGGATCAAAGAAAAAAATTTTTTTAAAATTTTTTTTGTAAAATTATGGAAATTTTCTCACATACTGACTATCTCTTGCACTGACTTTTTAAGGACACATTTTTTTCACTTTGGACATCTTGACACTTGATTTTTTGAATTTTTTACCTTTTGAATTTTTTACCTTTTGAATTTTTTACCTTTTGAAAGATTTTTTCACTGTTTATATTGCAACCTTTGATGTAATCACCCCAGTTTTAGCTCACTTGGAGTATAACCCCAAGTCACTGTGTAGCACTACTGTTTATATTTTATTGTATACTGTTATTTTTCGACTATTAATATCTTTTATTGTATAGCGTGGATCCATGCTTTTTAGCCTTGTATTTCAACTACATTTTTAACATTACATGATGAGCTGTATTAAACATTTTTAACACTTCAAACCTTAGCCATTTATTGGCGCCTGGGATTTACCTTCATATTTACTATTTCTCCAGGTGATAACTAGGTATCACCCCCCTAGGCTGATAAGGTTCTAGTAGGCGCTGGGATATTTTCATATTGTTTACCACTGTAGTCACTCCTAGTTATATTCCAGCAGCCTCTATACTGTTACTCTATATTCCGTAACATGGAATCCCTAGCTGCACTTAGACAGGATGTATGTATTGATGTGAACAAACAGACCAAATTAATCAGTATTGAAATAGATGAGGATGACACTATAGACATACAGTCCATCTTTAGAGAATTAGAAAAACTATTAATTTCAGAGGTTAAATATAAAGCTGAAATTTCGTTTCTCAAAAAATGCTTAGAATTAGACATCATCCCCAAAGGCCTCATGACACATAAGGAATGCGCTTTCCCTCTATCTGATTCCATCTCTGATAAATGGAGACTAGTCCTGATAAACACATCAAGACATCTGATAAAACTAATTATAGAATATAGAGAATCCCTAGCACGTGACACGGATTCCAAAATAAAAGAGAATGAAGAAATTCTAATTAATTTGGAACACTCTGGACAAGAGTCTATTGATATTTTAGAAAAAAAAGATAACCTTTTTAAAAAAGTGAAAAAAATCAGAGATGAAGTTATTCAAAAAAAGACAAAAAAACTCTTGAGAGAACTGGAAAGTAAGGAAATAACTGTTGAGGAACACACGAATACTGTGACAACAGAAACTACAGATACTAACACAGAGGGAGATATAATAAACAAAATTACGCCTGTAGAATACACTAATGAACACACACAGAACTTAGACTATAACTACGAATATAAAAAACAAACAAAGAGACACTATGGACCCAAAAATCAGGAACAATATACACCATATCGAAGACGATTTACACGACCAAATTACTATATTCAAACACCTTATGCGAACAATAGGTTCAGATCTTATCATGATAACAGGTGGCAAAACAATAACTACCGAAGGGACTATGAGGATGAAAGGGATTTTAGACATAGGGAGGAATACAGACCTGAGAGAAGGAGAGATACTGGGTATAACAGATGGGATTATACACGAGACAGAAGACCAGAGTACCCAGAAAATAGGGGAGAGTACCTACACCAAGACCCATCGAGAGGACACTACTACGAGAGGGGATCGAACCATCATAGACAGAACGAACCTAGACCCAATTATGGGATCTATAGAGCAAACGCACCTTTTGAAAGATATAACAAAAGGGACGAATTTTACCAAAACAATGCGCACAAAACACCAAAGAGGAAAGAAGGACAGATCCCTCACAAGAATATTGAGGATGATAAGAAGGATGAATGGAAAATCCAACAACGCCCCAGAAAAATGGAGCCATATAAGGATCAACACAAAGATTACCTTATATCAACATCTGCTACAAACACACCATCATCATCGTCTTTTTTAGGACCAGATCACCCACACAACAGGGAGAGAGACAGATCTGCCAAACAACAGAGAGAGATAGGTCCATGAAGACTGATGATACCAACAAGAAGAAGAAACATCGAGGAAGACGAGGAGGAGCAAAAGTAAACAAAAGAAATAAAAACAAAGACGAGGAGACCACTATGGAAGACAACAAGGGTATATTTAACCTCAGTTCTCACACATTGACCAAGGAAGAAAACTCCATATTGAAACTGGGCCTCTCATTTGCTCCAAGTAGAAGCCTGGACAAGTTCCAAACCTTCATCAATACCAAAGAATTTATACGAAAGTTGACATTAAAGAGATTCTTCGCCAAATCAGCAATCGAGAGAACCGTATATAAATCATACGAATACGATGATGTCTACAGACACACAGACTTGAAGCCTAAGTCTACATTTAACCCCACAAACAGCAAAGGAGTAGCCATAGAGGCCTTTGAAACAATTGTATGCAAAGAAATCAAAGACCTACACTCTAAGAAATTGAGATTAAAAACGCAGAATCTCTCTAAACAACAAATTGCAACCATAAAAAATTTGGAAGAAAACCACAACTTGATCATCAAACCGGCTGATAAGGGGGGCGGGATCGTCATCATGGACAAAAGGGATTACAAATCCGAAAACTCCAGAATCCTGAATGACCAAGAGACATATCGAAAACTACCTTCAAATCCGGTAGAGATTTATAAAAAGGAATTATTACAAATATTGGATCCAGCCAAAGAACAAGGAATACTAACCACTAAGGAATATAACTACATTAACATCAGTTATCCAATCACACCGGTACTATACCATCTGCCAAAGATTCATAAATCTCTACAGAAACCACCAGGTAGGCCGATTATTTCAGGTATCGGCTCTTTGAGCAGCAACCTATCTGAATACATTGATCTAAACCTACAGAGATATGTGAAACAATTGCCCTCATACCTCAAGGACTCCACCCAGATATTACATCTCTTACAAGAAACCCCATGGGAAGATGGCTATATTTTAGCAACATGTGACGTGATGTCATTATATACATGCATCCCCCATGAGGAAGGACTAGAAGCAGTAAAATTCTTCCTTGATAAAGATCTGGAAATACCTGAGGCTCAGAAAGACTTCATTTTGGATGGAATCAAATACATCTTGACCCACAATTACTTCCATGATGATGGAAACTTCTACCAACAGATTTGCGGTACGGCGATGGGGACCAGGTTCGCGCCCAGTTATGCAAACCTATTCATGGGAAAATGGGAAAACATCTTCTGGGACTCATGCCCGGCAAGCGCGGACCTGGTCCTCTATCGCCGCTATATAGATGACATCATTATCATCTGGAAAGGGACCCAGGAGGACCTGAACTACACCATTGAAGTCATGAACAGAAGCACCAACAGTCTGAAATTCACTCATTCATGGAGTAAAACTGAACTCATCTTCCTGGATCTAAAAATAGAGGTCATAGACGGTAAGATTGAAACCTCCACTCACTTCAAAACAGTAGACAGTAACACATACATCCACAACATGAGCTGTCACCATAGAAATTGGAAGGAGAACATACCAAAAGGACAACTGGTAAGGATTAAGAAGAACCGCTCGACAGAAGAAAAATGGAATGAACAAGCCAAAATCATCAAAACAAAGTTCCTGGAGAGAGGTTACAAGGAGAGTCTATTGGAACAGAAAAGCGAAGAAGTAAACAACATCGATAGAAATGAACTTTTGAAATATAAAGAAAAAACACCACGGACAGAAGATGACTCCCTCAATGTATTAATGATTACAGAATACAGCGAGAATAAGAGCATCATCGAAAAAATATTTCAAAAACACTGGTCAATTTTAAAAGAAGATGACCTGATTGGTGACAAAATTCCAGAAAGACCCAAATTTGTATACAGGAAAACCAGGAACTTACAGAATAGACTAGCTCCCAGTATAGAAAAAAAGAAGAATCTGGGTATCAAAGACACATTCGGAAAAGAAGTGAAAGGCTTCTTCCCTTGTGGATCTTGTAAAGCCTGCAAAAACGGTAGTAAATCCAACACATTTTACAGTTTTAACACAAAACAAAGATATAAAATACATGAACTGATCAGATGTCAGGACAGCGGAGTGATTTACATACTGCAATGTTCATGTGGTCTACAATACGTGGGCCAAACTTCGAGGTCCTTGAGAGAAAGGATACGTGAACATCTACGACTTATCGAAAAACTAAACACAGATACCGCTTTATATAGACACTTTACAAGCAAACACAAGGGAAATATAAAGGACTTGACATATATGGGCATACAGAAGGTACGAAAAAATTGGAGAGGCGGCAATTACACAAAAAAATTACTAACCGCCGAGTCAAAGTGGATCTTTAACCTGGACTGTCTGTACCCTAAGGGGTTAAACAATAAAGAAGACCTCTCTCATTTATTTAATATGATATAACATCTCTACACCCACAAAAGAATCCTATCCCCTCGGGGTACTTTCCCCTAAGGCTGACTCTCCACTATTTTTCCCTAAGTCTGAATGTCCACCACCAAGGTTCCTCTCCCCATAATGAAGGAGATAAACTCTGTTGCTCTAAAAGCACAGAAGCTTTTATCAGAAACTATCTACTAAAAACTCCAACCTCACTATAATCCTTACCCTTCGATCTCCTTCTCCAAGGCACTGGTCTCCATATGGAATCAATTTATATTAAGAAGAAAAACAACAATCTTCTATATAAAGTTTCAAAATTCAAGTTAACGCAATTTGATGCAATCAAATCCCTCAACCAACTATAGGACACCGAGCCATACACTGGATACCAGGCCTCCTATTATTATTTCATTCCTCCCACAGTCCCTGAAAACAATTAGCAATATTTTGTGTAAATACAAAGATACGCTAACAAAATCCGCTTTCCCTGCAAGCTCAGCCAATTTGATCACGTTGATATTTCAACCAGCATCGCATACAAGCCTATACTTCAGTCTATGAAAATAGCTAGAAACAGCACAAATTCTCAAAAGATTGGAACATTTTCATATCTGACTAACATTCAATCCAACATATTCCATCCAGTACACTGGTATTAAAAATTTCGTTAACCTATCATATCTCTGAGATCCAATAAACAAAGTTTTCCCCAAGTCCACACCCCCGAAATGATGATTCACTATATTTAAAACATAATTAAAATACACGACAAGCATAAAAGCCCAGTTTAGTTTATTTTAGTTTATTTTAGTTTATATATATATGGTCAATTTCTATTTCAATTTATTTTTTATTTTTTAATTTTTGTACCTAACTAATTCAAATAACATTCTACCTTATGAGGGATTACACATAATATACAAGACTGAAACTACCCTAAAGATCTGAACTATTTGGTGTTTAACCTTTTACCCTTTCGCTCCAACCCTCTATGGAGATATTACCCAATCCAGTTATATAGTAGTCCCCAGATTAGCACATAACTTGAACACAGTTATAAAATACACTGATCATTAAAGGCTCATCGCCAACTCCCTAAGGAAAAATTTAGCGCATAAATGATTCGAAAGAAATACTCATTAAGTACACTGGAATTTATTGATGTCATATTTTTATTAAACAAACAGACTTATATTGACAATAGGAAGTGACGCCATAGATAATAAGGAGGATTCATACACAAACGACAGATCACATCTATCGATCAAACTGCCATAATAAAAATAGATAGATCATTTATCTATCTATTAACTGCTATAATAATAAAAAGGCTAGTAGACTTATTTACTTATTTACATCTTGTGACCAATACAAATAACGTCAAACCGGATATAGTTAAACCGGAAGTTACGTCATAAACAAACAACGGCGTATTTACACACATAAGAAAAAGTATAAATAAAGACCTTTGAAATACCAACAACACAAAACATCAACCTCTAATATATTAGGTATGATAAAAAATAACCTATCTGATCTAGTTCTACTACTTAGGATAAAAATGAAAATCGTCAAACCGGAAGTACCCAACCGGAAGTGACGTCACAAACAAATATAGCGTACTTACAAACATATAATTAAATTGTAAACAAGGACTCTTCATAACACTAATAATAGAATACAGCAGCAACTTTTTATGTACCATCAAGTTAAGGAATAACATATTTGACTAATTTGGTGAGAAATACAGAAATCGTCAAACCGGAAGTAGCTAAACCAAAGCACTTCCGGTCACAATTACACATCCCCTATATAAGGCCATCAGTAAGCAACACACACCAGTCTTGATAAAGGCCCAGAGAAGGCCGAAACGCGTAGACAACACTGGTAAGCCTTATTTCATTTGAGGAATATATTGTGATTATTCTACACATTGTTTTTATCTTTCTTTCCACAGGTTTTTATACATATTTTTTTCCCCCTGATTTTTTAATATTTTTATTTTATTTTTGGAATTGTCTGCACTGTGTCATTCAGTGTGCTCTTACCTTCACCACCCCAGCCACTCCAGGCTGGCCACATCTACACTAACATTGTACATTTTTTTATCCCTTTCTTTTGGAAGCACACCAAAGAGGAGTATCACATTGGATTTATTTTGGATCAAAGAAAAAAAATTTTTTAAAAAATTTTTTGTAAAATTATGGAAATTTTCTCACATACTGACTATCTCTTGCACTGACTTTTTAAGGACACATTTTTTTCACTTTGGACATCTTGACACTTGATTTTTTGAATTTTTTACCTTTTGAATTTTTTACCTTTTGAATTTTTTACCTTTTGAAAGATTTTTTCACTGTTTATATTGCAACCTTTGATGTAATCACCCCAGTTTTAGCTCACTTGGAGTATAACCCCAAGTCACTGTGTAGCACTACTGTTTATATTTTATTGTATACTGTTATTTTTCGACTATTAATATCTTTTATTGTATAGCGTGGATCCATGCTTTTTAGCCTTGTATTTCAACTACATTTTTAACATTACATGATGAGCTGTATTAAACATTTTTAACACTTCAAACCTTAGCCATTTATTGGCGCCTGGGATTTACCTTCATATTTACTATTTCTCCAGGTGATAACTAGGTATCACCCCCCTAGGCTGATAAGGTTCTAGTAGGCGCTGGGATATTTTCATATTGTGAACATAAGCTTTCGCTATGGTCAGACTCCCATTGATTCCTATGGGATCCGCCGCCTCCAGGTACGCTGGCCGGGAATAGTGGTGAGTGTACCTGGTAGTAGTTTGATAACTACCAAAAGTAGTCAGATTGTGCCGAACTTGCATTCGGAACATCTGTAGTGATGTAACCATCGATCTGTGTCGGACTGAGTCCGGTGGATTGTATGTTACGTCACTATATTCTACTTTTGCCGGGCTGTAGGGCTTGATAACTAAGGCGAATCAGCCTCGCCACAAATACGCTGCGGAATTCCAGTTATTTGGAAACCTAGATATCTAAATTAAGTAGAAACTACTTTAAATGGAATGTCCAGGTTAAGACCTTTGTTTTTAAGGTAAAAATTATATTAATATAACAGTGTTGGTTATACAAAACTGGGGAATAGGTAATAAAGGGATTATCTATATTTTAAAACAACAAAAATTCTGGTGTTTACTGTCTCTTTAAAAAATAATATAGAGAGACCACAACAACAAAAAAAACAACAAAAAAAAAACATCAAAAAATACTATAATATCACAATAAAGTATCTATTGATTCCTTTATGATTATAGTTGCTCACAAAAAGTAGAGCTTATACTATCTTCAAATATCACAAATCGCTAGGCTGCAGTGAGATATTCAGCTTCCATATAATAAATACAAGCCACTGTGTGTATGTACATTTTAAGTCACAAGGGAACAGGATACCTACACAAATATTGACCTCTATAAAAGTCTGACAGCTCAAACTGTTTCACTGCTGAGTCCAGTCCTGGTTTAAAAAAAAAAGAAAAAAAAAGAAGGGAATCATATAGGCCTCTATTAAAAAAGGAAATGATGTGTATTTCCAAGCAGATTTGTTTAATCCGCTTCATATTTTGCCACATATTTACAAAGAAATACGCTGCCAACATTTATACTAATTGCGGCGAGTTTTCAAGTACTGCTTAAAAAAACAACAACATTGGGAGTTTTTATTTTCTATGGGGGTGGGTCACATTCTCTATTATTTTAAGCATTTTTTCAGTAATTGTTTGTAACTTAACATGAGGGGTCCTGTGTGTGCCAAGAGATAAAAAAGAAAAAACAACATATCATGCATATATAAATAATTTGCTTCTGGACTGCCATCTGACCCTATTTCCTCCAATGCATTCAGCCATATTCTTCTGCAAGTAGGGGGCAAAGGTTTGCAGCGAGAATTCAAGCATGTCTGTAGTCTTGCTTGCTTTTCTAATACCATATCAGCAAAAAATGTGGCTTCCTGAAGTGTGAAATATTGCAGTGGCATCTATTTTTCTGCAGCAACTTGGTTGCAGAAACTGCCGCCAGGACATACAGCAATGGCCTCTTGCGTTTGGATGTCTCCCCCAAGGTGTCTCTGTAATTGAGCTTCCTCCTCAGATAGTGGTAGATCAGATGCAGTGACGTGCTGTCATAGGAGGCCTATGTGTGTATAAACATTTTTATAATGTTTAAATTAAAAACATTTTTTGAAGTTTATAAAAAACAAATTGTACACCAAAGTACCCCCAAAAACCCCCACCCCCGGCTGCTGACTCTGCCGCCATGTAGTGAAGTGATCCATGTTGCACAGTAAAGAAGAGGCTGTGAGGCTTGAGAGCCACTTTGTATTTAAAGTGAACTAACACTGATTGTGCTCAAGGACAGGGCATTCCTCTCCTTTTGTATAACTCAATTATTGCACCTACAACTGTAATGTACCCCAATACTGTACTTGTTTGTTTGTGTATGTAATGCATCCTTGTAATGTTTTATTATTACTTGTATAGCACTGCGTAATCTGCTGTCGCTTTATAAATACCTGATAATAATAATAATAATAAGCCGTTCAGCTCCCCCGTTTAGCATGGATGGCTTGCTAAATTGGTGTATGAGCCGCGAGAACCAGCACCACCCAGTGGCGCTTAAAGGCTCATCACGACCCATACGCTCCCAATAGAAGCTGCTCTCTAAGCAGCCTCGGGAGCCAATCAGCAGTCCGGTGTTGGATTCACGTGACTGTGAATCTGTCACTTTATCTCTTCTTAGTGTCTGTGCGGGAAGAGAGTGAGCTGATATCTTCCCTACAATTAAGTACAGAAAGAAAAGAAAAAGTAGCATATTTTAAGCACTGAAATCCTATTGGCAGATTTGAATTTAAAGAATCAAATCAGCCAATAGGAATGCAAGGGAAGGCATTTTTAATTGCGTACCTTGCATTCAATTGTCAGTGAACAGCGGCAATCGTACGAAGAGGATCCTCCACACTCCATGGCTCCGCGGTCTCCAGTCCTGTTCTGTGGTCATCTCCCCTCCGCGCCGGCTTGGTCCTTGATGAAGAAAGGAGAGGTCCCCGCTTGGAAGAAGACGTCGGCCACTTGGAAGAAGATGGTAATGTTTGCAATGTTGGGGTTGCCGGATTTAGGGGTTAATACTTTTATTAGGTAGAGTGCGATGTATGTGAATGGCGGATTTGGGGTTAATACAGGGAGTGCAGAATTATTAGGCAAGTTGTATTTTTGAGGATTAATTTTATTATTGAACAACAACCATGTTCTCAATGAACCCAAAAAACTCATTAATATCAAAGCTGAATATTTTTGGAAGTAGTTTTTAGTTTGTTTTTAGTTTTAGCTATTTTAGGGGGATATCTGTGTGTGCAGGTGACTATTACTGTGCATAATTATTAGGCAACTTAACAAAAAACAAATATATACCCATTTCAATTATTTATTTTTACCAGTGAAACTAATATAACATCTCAACATTCACAAATATACATTTCTGACATTCAAAAAGAAAACAAAAACAAATCAGTGACCAATATAGCCACCTTTCTTTGCAAGGACGCTGAAAAGCCTGCCATCCATGGATTCTGTCAGTGTTTTGATCTGTTCACCGTCAACATTGCGTGCAGCAGCAACCACAGCCTCCCAGACACTGTTCAGAGAGGTGTACTGTTTTCCCTCCTTGTAAATCTCACATTTGATGATGGACCACAGGTTCTCAATGGGGTTCAGATCAGGTGAACAAGGAGGCCATGTCATTAGATTTTCTTCTTTTATACCCTTTCTTGCCAGCCACACTGTGGAGTACTTGGACGCGTGTGATGGAGCATTGTCCTGCATGAAAATCATGTTTTTCTTGAAGGATGCAGACTTCTTCCTGTACCACTGCTTGAAGAAGGTGTCTTCCAGAAACTGGCAGTAGGACTGGGAGTTGAGCTTGACTCCATCCTCAACCCGAAAAGGCCCCACAAGCTCATCTTTGATGATACCAGCCCAAACCAGTACTCCACCTCCACCTTGCTGGCGTCTGAGTTGGACTGGAGCTCTCTGCCCTTTACCAATCCAGCCACGGGCCCATCCATCTGGCCCATCAAGACTCACTCTTATTTTATCAGTCCATAAAACCTTAGAAAAATCAGTCTTGAGATATTTCTTGGCTCAGTCTTGACGTTTCAGCTTGTGTGTCTTGTTCAGTGGTGGTCGTCTTTCAGCCTTTCTTACCTTGGCCATGTCTCTGAGTATTGCACACCTTGTGCTTTTGGACACTCCAGTGATGTTGCAGCTCTGAAATATGGCCAAACTGGTGGCAAGTGGCATCTTGGCAGCTGCACGCTTGACTTTTCTCAGTTCATGGGCAGTTATTTTGCGCCTTGGTTTTTCCACACGCTTCTTGCGACCCTGTTGACTATTTTGAATGAAACGCTTGATTGTTCGATGATCACGCTTCAGAAGCTTTGCAATTTTAAGAGTGCTGCATCCCTCTGCAAGATATCTCACTATTTTTGACTTTTCTGAGCCTGTCAAGTCCTTCTTTTGACCCATTTTGCCAAAGGATAGGAAGTTGCCTAATAATTATGCACACCTGATATAGGGTGTTGATGTCATTAGACCACACCCCTTCTCATTACAGAGATGCACATCACCTAATATGCTTAATTGGTAGTAGGCTTTCGAGCCTATACAGCTTGGAGTAAGACAACATGCATAAAGAGGATGATGTGGTCAAAATACTCATTTGCCTAATAATTCTGCACTCCCTGTAGTTTAGTTAGGCTTATTGCGTTGTGGGGGTTGTAGGTTTCAGGGTTAATACTTTTTTTATTAGTTCAGATGTGGGTTAGGGGTTTTATGTGTCGGGTTTATTTTTGGGAGCGGGTTATACTTTTACTGAAAATGACATTTATTTTTATTTTCTTAGGCGCCAGCAGTTTCTAAAGTGCCGTAAGTCACTGGCGACTCCAGAAATGTTTATGGTCATTTCTAGACATCGCTAGTTTATCCAACTTACGACACTTACTACCACTGGCTCTGGTAGTTAAACAGTTACATTAATGGTGAACAGCCTTTAGCTTGCCTGACTGTAGACCCAAACACTAACCAGCCTAGATCTGGAGTCAGGGTTAGCTTGGTACTGGCAATAGAGTAATTCCGCTGCATTTACAAGCGTATCACCTCTACTGGAAGTGAAAACTGTGAATATATTACTCTTTTGTGGGAATCAGAAGCTATCCATATGTCCTTGCCTGTTTCCACATTACAAGCATGACCTCTTGTTGTCACTTTCCTCTTTCTAAACCCTCAATATAATAAGTACTAAAAGTAAAATTCTGTAGCGTATTATAGCATATTATTATTGCAATATTGCTTACATGTAACTATGTATTCAGCCCCTGCATTACTGGGAGCTAGCTGAGAACATCTGATGAACCAATAATAAAAGGCATATTATGTAGCCACCAATCACAAGCTAGATCTCAATAGTGCATTGCTGCTCTTGAGCCTACCTAGGTATACTTTTCAATTTCAAAAAAGGTCACCAAGAGAACTTACTAAATTTGATAATAGAAGGAAATTGGAAAGTTGTTTACAAGTGTTGCTCTGTCTGAATCATGAAAGTTTAATTTTGACTTTACTGTCCCTTTAAAGAAGCTGACACAGGGGTACACATTGCAAACTGCTATATAGGCAATGGACTGCTTGCAAATATAAGATGAGCAAACACTTGTATAGCGCAGCAATTCTTCTAATGTTATTTGCAATACCCTGCTGGCTATTTACATTTGTGTTCCTCTGTCTTGCCTTATGTTATAGCAGATTGTTTTTTATAAATAAAGTCTAGTAGCGCTACGTCTCAGGAAAACAGGGCTTTGTTTCACACGATTATTTGTTTAAGGTGCGACTCTTTCTGCTAATTTATATTTAAAGCATTTCTTAGTATGCATAAGCAGTTTTATGATTCACAGAATGGCTAATAGTAGTGGTGACTGGCTGCTTTGTTTACTTTGTTCCTTTCCATAACAGGTCAGCTCAGGAGCGGGCATGTGTCTTGTGCACTGTATGGCAACAATGATTGTAATATATATGGAGCTCACTTCACATGTATGCTCCCTTTCATGGGAAGTGCATAGCTATTAAAAAAGTAGACCAAGAAAGGGGAATATAGCTACATACATTATTAATCACTCCGCAGGATTATTGGGTGTATTATACCACAAAGAGAATTATCAGGTTTTTTTTAAAGGGACATGAAACCCAAAATGTTTCTTTCATAATTCAGATTTAGCATCTAATAAATTTTGTTCTCTTAGTATCCTTTTGTTAAAAATCATATCTAGGTAGGTTCAGGGGTAGCAATGCACTACTGGGGTCTAGCTACTGATTGGTGCCTGCATATATATTCCTCTTGTCATTGGCTCACCTGATGTGTTCAGCTAACTCACAGTAGTTGTATTCCTGCCCCTGAACCCGCCAAGCGATGACTTTTAACAAAGTATATTAAGAGAACAAAACATATTAGATACTAAGTAAGAATTATGAATGAAACATTTTAGGTTTCATGTCCCTTTAAAAAGACCTGATAATTCTTTAGGGGGTTATAAGGCACCCAAGAGTCAGAGTGCGTATGTTACACTATCACTGTAACCATTAGTAACTGGTAGTAAACTGACTGTGCCTAGATATGAGAATGAGAGACATAGCAAGAAGAGAGAGAGCGATAGATAGCAGAGATAGATAGGGAGAGGAAGAGAGTGAGGAAGAGAGTGAGGAAGAGAGAGAGAGAGAGACAGAGAGAGAGAGATGAAGATAGAGAAAGAAGAGATAGAGAGGAGAGAGAGAGAGAGAGAGAGAGAGAGAGAGAGAGAGAGAGAAAGAAACAAGTGAGAGATAGAGAGAAACAGAGAGTGAGAGGAAGAGAGAGATAGAGGGGAGAGAGAGCTATGCAGAGATAGAGAGAGAAATAAATAGAGAGAAGTCAGAAATAGAAAGGTGAGAGAGTGTGAGAGAGAAGTTAGAGAAAGTGAAAAATAGAGAATGACATAGAGAGGAGAGAGAGAGAGAGAGAGAGAGAGAGAGAGAGAGAGAGAGAGAGAGGTGAGAGAGCGATGTGTGAGAGAGAGAGGTAAGAGAAAAAGAGAAATAGAGAGAGAGAAAGAGAGAGAAAGAGAATGAAATAGATAGGAGAGATAGATAGAGAGATAGAGTGTGTGTGAGAGAGGAAGAGAGAGATAGAGGAGAGGGAGAGAGAAAGAGATAGATAGAAAGGAGAATGAGAGAGAGAGAGAAAAGAGAGATAGATAGATAGATACATAGGTAGTGAGAGAAAGATAGAGAGAGAGAGAGACAAAGATAGAAAGAGAGAGAAAGTGATAAAGAAATAGAGAAAATGAGAGATAGAGAGAAGTGAGAGAGAGATAGAGAGACGTGAGGGAGAGATAGAGAGACGTGTGAGAGAGAAAGAAAAAGAGTGAGCTATAAATGAGAGATAGAGAGAGAGAGAAAGAGAGAGAGGTGAGAGAAAGAGAGATAGATAGAGAAAGAGAGAGAGAGAAGTGAGAGAGACATAGATGGCTCATGTCATTAGCTCAGCCATGTACATTGCTATTTTTTAAGCAAAGGGATATCTAAAGAATGAAGCAAATTCAATAATAGGAGTAAATTGGCTTTATGTTCCTTTAAAGACACCTCAGACACAAATTCGGGACATATGATAAATGTTGAAGAGATGGTAATAAAACTGTTTCATTGTATACTGGCATGTGAAAATAGTTTACCTACAATAAAATATTGTAATATAAACTATTGCTAGGATAAAACTGAAAGTCCTTTAGCCTTAAACACATATCACCTGCCTCTGTATACCATTTGTGTTGAATGAGTATAAATAGTAGAACTGTATTTGCCTATATAACAAGAATTGAATTAGTTTCTTACCTGAATGCGTGTATTGTAAAGAATGCGAATTGTCACTGTGCAACCTGCTAATTTAGTAGTGAATTTAAGCTACCGCTATTGAGTTCATATACTGTATGTTTTTCTCGGGCGTATCATATCCATTGCCCCACAAGCCTCTGACCTCACCGCACATCACTGATCAGATGTCATGCTGAAATCTGAGGGAGCTGCACATCAAAGGAATTAACACCTCTATCTGCTAAGTCCGATTGAGTGACTGTACCAGTGATTGTTGAATTGCAACATGCTTGTTTTGATGAGTTATTGCATGCTATGTTGGAATAAAGTTGCTTTTGTATAAATCCATTACTTGCTTTGAGGCTTCAGGTTCACTGTAGCTAAGGTCAGACTGCACATCATAGGTACCTGTAGTGCCAGAAGTCGCCAAGAGATTCTGCCTAGGTGCATTCGTGACATATCCGGAAGACCATTTTTCAAAAATGGATATCAGGTATGTCTCAATTTTGAAGCAGTGTTCATCTATAGGCTGAAGAATATTTAGAGATCCTCATTAAGCAGTAATCACAAGAAGGTTTAAATGTTGAAGCAGAAATATAATAAGTCAGTATATTACAAGTTGGAGGTGGCTATTTTACCCGGTCGTCCGGGTGGGGGGGTTCGTGGGGGTTATGGCCCTGTAAGCCCAAAATGTCTAGTCCACAGCTCACGATTCATAAACACAGCAATTTTGACAAATATCAAATCCTCTATGTATAACAAATAAGAAAAAAAGAATTTTCTTTTATAGATGCTGTAGATTTTGTGCTAATAACTGTTGGATTATTAAGGATTCCTCTTGAGCTCGCGGTGATGCAACCTCTCAAGATCACTACTAGGACACACATCTTAGAGGCGACTGTTAATGTGTATCATCAGGTTAGCTTGATTTTGAATAGGCACCATAGTGAGAGAAATGCAGAGAAATGCTTTAATAGAATACTTTTTTATGGATATGGAAACATTGAACAAGGAATAAATAACAGAAATAAAAAAGAAACATACATTGAATAAACCTTTAAAAGAGATTTTAATTTATGTGCCCCATTTAAAAAAGTCACGGACAGACAAGTATCCCAACCAAGGAACCTGTGTCTATGATCAAAGTTAGCAGGCTCTGTTCCTCATCTAACAGCAATTATCATTGCGCAAGAAAATCCCCCTGCACTTATGGGGCCTGTCAATGGTGTTTTCATTGCGGTACTTCTGAAGTGGCAGAAATGTTAAGAAACAGCAAAACTGTATTGCACTGCATTGCCTTTTCTTTTGTCTGTTGCAAATAAGGTGATTCGTGGTGGGTTTTTAAAAAGCAGCAAATAAAATGTGCATTTGTTTTTAAAAACCTTTAACATTTGGTTGACATGCTATTGTATATAAAGACAAAAGAAATGCAATTAGAAAGTATTTACTGTACTTTTAAGATGGAATAATTTGGAATTGATTAAATGTAAAAGAAAAAAAGAAGTTAAGAATCTCTAAACCAAATAGGGATTATACAATTCTCATTAAGAACTCCTTTGAAGCTTTAAGTAGCAAAAGAAAAAAGTTTGTTAGACAGAAAGAAAGAAGAGATTGGGATATTTAACATAAATGTCAATCAAACAAAAAAGGAGCAGTATGGAAAGAAAGAATAAAAAATTAAACTAAGGGGGGGAACGTTGGACAAAAGAGTATTTTTAGCTTAGTAAAGTATTGAATAAAGGGCTCATTTTGGACACAGTCGTTTAATACGTTTGAGATGTATATTCAGTCAGTTTAAGTGAATTTCACAGGTTTTTTTTTATAAATTAAACTTTTCAGAAACTCCCTTCAACTCTGGTAATATTAAACAAAGGGTATAATTATGTAATTGTACAGTTTCTTTGTATCCTGACAGTAGATAAAGGTATAACTAGTATCTTCTCCAATTATATTGTATATGGATATAAATTCATGTGGTTTACTAAAGGAAAATTATAAAGATGAAGACAAATTTAAAGGGACATAAAACCCCAACATTTTATTTTATGATTCATAAAGAGCATACAATTTTAAACAACTTTCAACTGTATTTCTATTATCAAATTTACTTTATTCTCTGTTTATCCCTTATTGAAGGAGCAGTAAATACTAGCTAGCTGAACATGATGGTAAGCCAATTATAAGTGGTATATATGTGCAGCCACCAATCAGCTGCTAGCTCTCTGGTCCTGCACCTACCTAGTTATGATTTTCAATAAAGGATACCAAGAAAATATAGCAAATTAGACAACAGAAGAAATTGAAAAGTTAAAATTGAATGCTTTTTCTTAATCATGAAAGAAATGTTTTGGGTTTCATGACCTTTTAAAAGGAAGAACTTGAATACAATAGAAATTATTCAATACACAAGAGTTTGGCCTAAGTTTTGCATTCAATCTTCAGTGGGCGGCGGATTATCGCATGAAGAGGAGGCTCCACGTCGGATGTCAACGCCGTCGCCGATCCTGCTCCGCACCGCATCAGTTCCGTGACCCCTGGATAAAGATGGAAGATGTCTCTGCGACACCAGGATGAAGATTAAAGATGGAGCCGCCTGAAAGAAGACCTTCACCTCCGGACTTCAGGAATGGTGATTACCTATTTCGGGGTTAGTGTTAGATTTTTGTTTTTTTGGGGATTTTATTTTTTTAGATTAGTTTTTTTTTTTTTTTTATAATCTTTATTTATATATCCAACAGCAAGCATAATTGCATACATTTTCACCTTTATGCACCACGCAGGGTCAGGTGTAAAAAAGACAAAAGGAGGTAACATAGGATTTAAACAAAAGATCTCTCCTTATATGCAACATTTTGTAGGAAACAAAAAAAAAGAAAGATAACAAGATATTCTCATATAATTCATTTGTATATGCTGTTGGAAATTTTTTCACATAGGATAAACAGTGGACCCATTCAAACAACCATTCAAACTGGAAAAATAAAAAATGAAAACAAAAGAACTAGAAAAAAAAATCACCTTTACTTTCTTTTTACTTTTTTTTCCCTTCTCTCTCTTTCTCTTTCTTCCTCCTCCCTCTTCTTCTTATTTTCTACAATATTCTCTCTATGTCTGATTCTTTTCCTTATTCTTTTAGTGACTTCTCCTGTCTAGTTTTGACTTCTTTTCCTTTCTTCTTTCCTTCCCCTTCTCTCTTTTCTCTTCTCTTCCTTTTCCCTTTTTCCCCTTCCTTTCCCTTTTTTTTTTTTTTCCCTTCCTTTTTTTTTTCTTTTTTTTTTCTAGCATTTTACTTATCCTACCACCCTTTTTAACCCTAATTAACTTTCTCCTTCTTTAAACTATTCTGTGCCCAATTATCCATGAATGTGGAAAGAGATCCAGGGCTACTAAATCCAAAAAAGAGTCTGAGGAGAGAAATGGAGCAAGAATGGCTTTTTGTATAACTGCAGGATATGATTGAATAATTGGTAGCCAGCCGAGTAAAAAGGATTTAATTCTTCTTTCAGAAGCAGTTTTTAAATGAAATGATTCATAGATAATTTGATTTTGAATCTGTTGTAACATCTGGGTTAGTCCTAGAGATACATTAGATTGCCAATATTTAACAATCTGCTGCCTGACAGCTAGAATGATGGTGTTTAGGACATTTGTTTGAAAACCCATATTACTAGGAGCTTCTAACCATATTATCACGTTGGGAGACAGAGTGATGGTTGTCTTATATAATACTTTAAACCAATATTCTAGCTTCCGCCATAGTTGAATAATCTTTGGACAGTACCAGAACATATGTAAAGTATCTGCTTTAGGTTTCTTGCAGCGAGGGCAGACCCCTTCGTTAGTTGGATATAATTTCACCATTCTAAAAGGGGATAAGTAGTAATTATTAATAAGCTTTAAATGGGATTCCCTCCAACTCTGTGGAATTTCACATTTCTTTAAGTTAATCATACTTTGTTTAATTTTCCCAGTGTCTAATGCCGGAAAAAAGGGAGTCCAATTTGCGATCAGTTTATCCAGAAGGATTAATGTTTGTTTAGAGAGCATAATATCATACATAAGAGATATAGAAGAACTGCCTATCGAAAATTTTTGAAGACATATGTTGAGATCCGACCATGCGCCAAATCCACTCCTATCCCATTTTCGAGTATTGATAAGGTGGCGCAACTGAAGATACGCAAAGAAGTTAGATCTGGCTAGATGAAAATGTTGGGAAAGCATTTCAAAAGAAATTATTTGCCCCTCTTGTGAGAGGATCTGACAAACATATTTGAGGTCTTTCTCAGCCCATTCTCTAAATACTGATTGCTTGATAGCCGGTATAAATTGTGGATTTCCAATAATTGGCAAAAATGCAGAAAATGTAAAATCCACTTCAAGTAACGTGCAGCACTTTTGCCAGGCCGCCGCTACGTTACCAATAGATATAAGCGCAGTTATATCATTTGGTAAAGATTGTAGCGGGCAATGCAAAATTGCTTTTAAAGAAAAAGGAGAGACCATATAATTCTCAATCTCTAAGGAAGAAACCAGCTCCTTTTCTACAATCCAGTCCACAGCTGTTTTACTTAAACAGACCCAATTATATAACTTGAGATTAGGAAGAGCAAGACCACCTGCTTCAAATTTCTGCGTAAATTTCTCCAAAGATATACGCGGTCTCCTGCCGCTCCAGATAAATTTGGAGAAGGCAGAATTTAATTTACGCGGGTCCTTACTCAGGATAAACAGTGGGAGATTCTGAAGAGGATAAAGTAATCGTGGGAAAATAATTGTCTTAATTAGAGTAATGAGGGCTGTAATAGAGAGTTGAAATACTTTCCATAGTTCCAAGTCAGCTTCAACCTTCTGAAACAAAGGTGAAAAATTAAGTCGATACCAATTCCTCGGATTTTTGTGTAATATTATGCCAAGATATGTAATTGCCTCCACCTCTTTAAAAGGATGTTCTTTCAGGCTATTTCTTAATTTAATAATCCACATGAGTTCACTTTTATTAAAATTAATTCTATATCCCGCAAAGGAGCTGAACTCATCTAGACATTGTAATACAGTTGGTATTGAGACAGATGATTTCTTTAAAAATAATACTAGGTCGTCAGCATATAAAAGTGTCCTGAGAGAATAGGAACCCATATTAATTCCTTCTAATGTACTTCGTAGACGGATAGCTAAAGGTTCTAGGGCCAGGTTGAACAAGAGGGGCGATAACAGGCACCCTTGTCTTGTTCCCCTCCCCAGAATGATCTTCTGCGAGAGAGTACCGTTCACGATAAGATATGAGATTGGGTTTCTGTATATTTTTTGGATAAATTGTAGGAATTGGTTCCTAAAACCAAATTCCTCTAGTACTTTAAAAAGATGGTCCCATGCAATAGCATCGAATGCCTTTTCGGCATCTAGTGATAAGATAGCGAAATCCTCAGAGAAGTTACTTTTTTTCCCCTCTTTTAGGTAGTAAAAATAATCAAGACAAGTCACTATCCTGCGGATATTTTTCATAGAGGTCCTAGATTTCATAAAGCCCACTTGATCTGTGTGGATGATATTACCCAAGAATAAAGAGAGTCTGTCTGCTAAGATCGCCATCAGTATTTTATAATCTGTGTTCAACACAGATATAGGCCTATAAGAGGCCGGGTCCTCCGGTTTTTTGCCTTTTTTAAGAATTAGCGTAATATTTGCGGCAGAGAAAAAAGAAGAGATGGAATTATCGGCACGGTAATAACTATTAAATAGCTTTTCTAAGATGGGGATAGTTTCCGGTGCAAGTAATCTATAAAATTCTGCTGGAAGAGAATCTGGGCCGGGAGCCTTATTCAACCGCATCTTGTCTATCATATCCCCGATTTCCTCTACTCTAATTGGAGCATTGAGAAACAATAGATCATCTTCTTTAATTTCCGGGAGCTTTATTTTAGACCAAAATCCATCTTGTATATGGGTATTACTAACCTGCCTAGAGTATAGCTTTTGATAGAATGAGAACAGCACTCTACAAATCTCCTTTGAGTCTGTATATAAGGTATCGTTTTCTTTAATAAACGGGATATAATTCTTCCTCTTTCAATTTTTAATTAATTTCGCCAAATGTTTCGTGGAGTCCCCGTAAAGACCCTTAAATTGAACATTAATTTTAATCTCTTCCTTTTGGGCTCTCTGTTTTAGGAAGACATCTCTCTCTCTTCTAGCCTCTTGGTACTTTTTCCAATTGATCAAAGAACGATCCTCGGCATATCTTAAATAGGCATTTCTAACTCTATTAGATAGTTGTATTTCTAGAGCCCGCGATTTCTTTTTACTAGTTATTAAATAACTCTTTATATCTCCTCTTAGGACAGCCTTAGCTGCTTCCCAAAAAGTCTCAATTCTGTTAAAATAAGAAATTTTATTTGTACAATAATCTCTCCACCTTTGCCTAAGCCAGATAGCAAATCTAGGGTTATTCAACAAATATCGCAGGAAAAAAAGTGATTGACTTTTATCTATATGACTAATTGAGGGGGGCAGAGTAAGATATATTAGCGCATGATCGGATATCAGGATGTCATCGATTCCAGTTTCCATCTGTAGAATTGACAAGGATTCAGATACTAAGAATAGATCAATCCTAGAGAAGGTTCTATGTACTTTAGACTCACACGTAAAAATCCGCGAATCAGGGTTTTTGATTCTCCAGATGTCTACCAATTTGAGCTGAGAACAGAAAGTTCTGAAATATTTGGCAGTTCTTCTATATTCCCCTGCATTTGTATTATTAAATCTGTCCAGTTATGGAGCTAATGTCATATTAAAATCCCCCGCTAAGATGAGATTCTCACCTATAAGGGGAAAAATCTTACCTTTAATACTTTCCCAAAAGTCTCTGCTGTTATTATTTGGACCATACACGTTACAAAGCACATAAGTGACTTGGTTAATCTGGATTTGGAGTATGATATATCTGGCCTGTGGATCTTTATCAGTATATAGGATTTTATAATCTAACTCCTTATGGAATAAAATCGCGACTCCACATTTTCTATTTGTACTTGAAGAGGCTACCACTTCACCCACCCATTTGATTTTGAGTTTGGCTACCTCTGAATCACTAAGATGGGTTTCTTGAATATATGCAATATCTGGCCTTTTTTTTGCAAGAGTTTTAATTATAAGTTTTCTCTTCATGGGGGAGGTTATTCCTCCAACATTCCATGATAGAATCTTTATTCCAGCCATTTAACGGGGAGACATACCTTTAGATTAAAATTTTGCTCAATTAAACCACTCTCTCTTCCTTGTCCTGAAAAAAAAAATAAAAAAAATAAAATAAAACAAGAAATGTAGCATTTAAAATAAAACCACACCCATACCACATTCATCCACGTCTGTAATAGAGGCCTGATAGTTATTAGCATCGTAATCATGGCAACAGAAAAACAGAAAACAGGAAAAAACTGAATTCTCAATCTTCAGTTTACCATTTTTAATTTGATATATTCTTTAATATCTGAGATTTCCTGGAATGTAAGTACTGACTCGCTATCCTCAACTATAACTTTAGCCGGATAGACCATACGGGCCTTAACTCCGTTATTTATCAACTGTGAGCAGTATGGGGCCATCAGCTTCCTCTTCGTGGATGTCTCAGAAGAGAAATCCTGGAAGAGGAGGATTTTACTGTTACCTAGCATTATAGGACCATTCTTCCTAAAAAGTTTCATTAATTCAATTTTGTCATGGAATTTAAGTACTCTAAATATGCACATTCTGTTTTTGGCTGCCTTATCAATTAACAATCTCTTCGGGCCTACTCTATGAGCTCTTTCTATTGTCAGGGGCAGGAATTCTAGTGACATACCCAATGCTTGGGGGAGCTCTAGGGAAGTAAATTTTAGTAAATCCTCGTATTCGGCTGTCTCCGGGAGACCCACAATACGTATGTTGTTGCGCCTGGAGGGATCTTCCATGTCCTCCAGGCGCAACTGCATATTTTGAATTGTGGAGTCTTGTTTCCGGATGGTCCCCTCTTGTACATTTACCCGGTCTTCCAAATCCGAAATTCTATCCTCTGCTTCACCGATTCGGGCAGAAAACTGCCTGAATTCGGCGGAGAGAGTAGATAGTTCGGAGGCCATGCCAGAGATTTCTTTTTTAATCATTTCAAAATGAGGTGCAAATACGGCGGACAGTTGTGCTGTCAATGCCTGTATGTCAAGAGAGGGCAAAGGTAGGTCATTTAATGTAGAATCTAGACTGGTATCACTTGATTTAGATTTTTTTTCCTTGAGTTTGGCAGGCATTACGGGTGAATTTTTTTTCGCCTGTGTGACGAATTTTTCCATTAATTAAAAGTAAAAGAAGAAAAAAAAAAAAAAAAAATAAAAAAAAAAAAAAATAGAAAGTGACTGAGTGGGAAAAAAAAAAAAAAAAACGTGCGCAAAAATTCTTAGGGCCACGTCAAGGCGAGGCCTGATTGGTGAAAATAGAAAAAGAAAATGGTGAGAATAGAGATTTATTTTTCTCTTTTTTTTTTCCCTGCCTTTTTTTCGCTTCCTCTTTTCTTTTATGTGTGGGGGTGCTATGTATAAGTTATATTTGTGCGTAAGTGGGTGGTAGTGTATAGAATCACTAGTAAAAATAAAGTGAGCCTTTCACCTAAGGCAAAAGCAGAAAAGTGAGAATAGGCCTGTCAAATTAAGGAATTTAAGACCAGAAAAAGGAGAAACAAGTGGTCCCCTCTATTAAATTGTTCACTCTAAACAATTAGCAGTAAATGGCAGGATATGATCAAAATATAATCTAGCACCAAATAGCAGAAAACAATCTTTTCTCTGCGGATTTAGTAGGCAACAAGGAACTAAATATTAACTGGTTTGCATTAATACCACTACAGCTTTTTTTTTTTTTAAAAATAGTAGTTGATAATACAGAGTTACAAATCGGTTGCATTCAGGTCCCTGCATGCGCAGGCATAAAGCACACAGACTTCAGTTAGCAAACATACTTCAGTTAGATAAATGCTTAGAATTTAGCTAAAAGGTAATTAGCAAAGTAAGAGCACGATATATAAACCCTTCTATCTACAATCAGCCTAGATAAAATCATGAGAATTTGCTGAGGTAGCCAATAACTAATGCATATTTCTGTTCAAAACAAATTAATCATTACAAAAAGAGAATTTTCAATAAACCCTTAAGATTGACTACCCTATGTGGTTTGAAATTGGGATTAAATGATCGATTAGTAAACAGCAAAAAAGGCACCAGGTGATAATTTATATGTATACAGCTCCATGCTTCAAAAAGAAGGGCCCCCAGAGTCTTTAACTCTTTTTATATTGTGAGCAGTTAAATTATAACAAATGTCAACGACTCTCCTCTGTTTCTTCTTATCATAAATGTCCTTGTGCTGCCCACAATGCAAATACCACACACGAACAGACAAACTGGTAACTTGGGGCAAAGATTTGTCTCTGAACAAATTAGCCAGATATATAATGTTCAGAAGCCCATACACAGGTTCCCAAATATCAGCAGCAAATATGGTATAATATATTCCCTTTAGCAGGGATAGAACTTGCTATGGCCCAAGTATTTACCCTTCAGGATGTCTGTCTCACTCCCCTAAGATGACAGTGAAAAACACCAAGAAGCGAGAAAACAGCAGCAATATGGGAGATAGGTAAGAAAGCTTGTACTTGCGGCTGGAACAGGCCTCTTCTGACCTGGTACTGTGGCAATATGCAGGACTTTTGCCGTGAAGAAAGCACTTCCCCTTCACTAACAGGCTGTTAGCGATTGATCCTGTGCTTGAAGAGATGTACCGGCTTATCCAGGGAACCTCTGCCCGGCAGCGTCTCCAATTCAGCGGCGATAGCGTGACGTCAGCTTCCTGTCACATGTTCCCAGCCGCTTCCTCTGGTACGTCTGGTCTCCTACACCGGGTAGGAAACCCTTCCAAATTCAGTGGTGCCGGCGATACTGGCACTTCACGGCCGTTCCGGAGGTAAGTGAGAGTAGTCTCTAGTAACAATGCTACTGGATCTCTGTGGCTATCAGGCGCTCCACTCGGACCTCCACTCCAAGAAACTGTTCAACTTCCAGCCAGCAGCCTGATGCTATGGCTGCGTGCACCAACACACTCAACACCCGTTAGCAAACCCCGGGTTAGATGGTGTCAAGGCTTGGGTAGGTTTTCCAGCGGTGCTCAGTCACCGCAAACGGAGAGCACACTTGTTTAGGCTCCACCCCAAACGGAAGTCCTTTTTTTTTTTAATTGGCACTAAAGAGCTGAATGCCCATACAAATGCCCCTTTAGGAGCAATGGGTAGCTTAGTTTTTTTTATAGTTAGGTCTTTTTTATTTTGGGTGGGTGGGGAGGTTGTACTGTTAGGGGGTAATTTGTATTTTTTTTTTAAGTAAAATAGCTGTTAAACGTAGGGCAATGGCCTACAAAATGCCTTTTAAGGGCTATTGGTAGTTTAGTGTTAGATGGGGGGGTATTTAGGGGTGGCTTTTATGTTTTTATAGGAGTATTAGATTAGGTTTAATTTTTTTATTTTGGATAATTTAATTTATTATTTTCTGTAATCTTGGATTTTTTTGATTTTTTTAATTTTAAAGCTTGTTATTTTTTGTAATGTTAGGTTATTTTAATTTTTTCGTAGTGTTAGGATTTTTAAATTTTGTAATTTACGTTTTTTATTTTTGGTATATTTTTAAAATAGTAATGTTAGGTTTATTTATAGTTTAAGCTTAGGTTTTATTTATTTCACAGGTAAGTTATTATTTATTTTAAGGTAGTTATATTTAAGTTTAATTTAAAGTTAGGGGGGGTTTAGTGGTTAATTGTTTAATTTAGTTTGTCGCGATGTAAGGGGTCGGCGGTTTAGGGGGTAATAGGTTTATTTTAGTAGTAGTGATGTGGGGGGTCGGCAGTTTAGGGGTTAATTGTTTAATTTAGTTTGTTGCAATGCAGGGGGCTGGTGGTTTAGGGGTTAATAGGTTTATTTACGGATTCACAATGTGGGGGTCGGTGGTTTAGGGATTAATAGATTTATTTAGTGTTGGCAATGTGTGGGGCATCAGATTAGGGGTTAATAGGTAGTTTATGGGTGTTAGTGTACTTTGTAACATTTTTGTAACACAAAATCCATAACTACTGGTCTTTGATTGCGGTATGGATTGTTGTGGTATAAGCTATAACGCTAGCTGAATAGTTGTACTGCACAACTTTTAACATGGGTGAGCTTACCATTCCACACTCAAAAGACATTTTTTGACTGCGGAATGGATCGTTGCGATATAGACTAAAACGCTAGCAGAATAGCCGTACTGCGTGACTTGTAATATGGGTGAACTGACTATTCCACATGCAAAGGCCACTTTTTTAAGCCGTATAGCCGTACCGTGCAACTGGTAATCTCAATGGAATACCTGTATATGAGTTGGCACCTCAGCCATGTTTTCCAGGACAGTTATGATTTATACATTCTGCAGGGTGTGCAGGAAGGGACATGCATTGCACCACTGGACAGCACTATTAATGTTCCTAACTGTGAACCCTGCAGCATGTGTAACTCATAATGGGACAGCAAAACATGGCAGATGTGGCAATCATAGGCTCGACAGCTTGACATTGTAATTCATTTGTAATAAAATTATCTTAATCATCTTTTTTGATCCAGCCAAAAATACATAAATACATTTATTTCAAAACATCTATTAACTTTCAGCTAATTCCAATTAACCTTCCTTGCCATGGTTTTAAAAAAAAAAAAAAAGAATTTCATTGTAAAAGTAGTATTACGTGCCAATGATGGGTGCTTGCACTAAGGGAATTACTCAAGAGTATAAGTAAAACCATGTTATTTTTTTTCTTGACCTAAATAATTGACCCTTTAGGGGATTTAGAATGTTTCACTTGCTTTCAAGATAGCATGCATTGTCAGATATGTGAGGAAAGATTGCCTAGACAATACTTAACAGACAAACCCCAATTCAACAGCTACATAACAAAACACATGGTTGTCTGAGCAATATGTCTGTATACATGGCAAGATTGCCTATTTTTTGTGACAAGGTAATATTGTGAAAATTCTGACTTCTCATTAACCATTCAAGAAGTCACATTTTCCTCTAATCAAATGTTCAACACTAAAACTATTGCAAAATATTCAGTCATCGTTTCAGAAAATGCCAAGGCTACGTTTAATATGAATCTGGCAAAAGGTTATCTTACAGACCTTTGATATTATTTTAGTAAATCAGAATCGAACAACTGTTTTAATCAAACTGAATGTAGACTTAATAGTATTTTTGTGACAGCGATAACATTTGGCTCCTAGAATTCATTATCTAATGGAATTTTTTATTGCTATAATTCCACAGTAAAAGATATATATCTTGAAGGGACATTAAACCAATGTTTCTCTCTATAAACAGTCTAATTAAAGGGACTGTAAATACCTGTTTTTTATTTACATATGCTTACTTATGCATAGTAACATTTTTAAATGTGCTTTAATTATTTATTTTTCTCCTTTTCCTTGTAATATAGCTCTGAACATTATAGATTTTCTAATTCTCAGAGCTGGTAGTGCACCCTGCTCATTTTAACAATGAGAAAAGATAGACTATATAAAGCTCACAAATGTGAGCGACCCAGTGTTTCTCCCAACCAGACTGAGGGCGCCATGTACTAAGGCGTCAATTTTTTTGCACAGACCGTATCGAAATAACCCGCCGGCATTCGCACCATGCGGATGGCACTTCGTTACATGAATGTACTAAAAACCAAGCCGTAAAATTTTGCGTCTATTGTGTGTCGAAGATAATCAGATTATTGATAACTTTGAAGCTTCGTTCGGCGCGAAAGAGCAAAGTTAAGAAACAGTCTGCGACCTGATTGGTTTAGTTCTTTACCCACGTGACGTGAGCATCAATAACTTTGGTTAGGTGCCTCGAAAAAGCAGACTGGCTGATGCCAATTATAACGCTAGACACAGCTTGGAATGAACCGGTGGCAAAAAAGTGTAAGGCTGCCAACATTTTTAATAGTCCGGGTATGGCTTGTGAACGCGCTGTCATAGGTTCCAGGTATTCTGCTATTTCATAGTAAAGTTCCATAATAGCTTCTCTGTCCAAACGGAATCTCTGGATAATCTCTCGATCAGAAATGCTTTCCAAACCCATACGTGGAAGGAAAACTCTAGGGACTCTGATTCTTCTACCTCTCCTTCTTTGCAAGTTGTTAACCGGTGCCTGTATAGCCCTTCTTCCTCGTAATTGAATTAATCGGAAAAGAAACATGTGTAAAAGTGTCTCCATCTTCATTCACTGATCCAAAAACCAATAATGCTACAATAGTAGTCTAGTCCTTTCACTTAAGTACTTCTACCTGGCGTCAGGTTGATACCCCCTATAGTTTTCTATTGTATTTGCTACCTAAATGGTCGCGAAGCAAATCACGCGAAGTTACAGTGAAAGTTGGAGTGGGCGGATTAGTTGTAACATTCATAATTTCCGATTACAGCGAATTTACGTGCGATCGAACATGTAGTAAGTGGAAAAAGGCTTCGGAACGATGAGTTGAGTAAAATTACGATCGCTGATGAAAATAGTGGTTTTTCGAGCAGATCGCAGATTGATACATACGAGAAGCAGATCGTGAGCGAATTTTGACGCAGAAATACAGACGGACGGTCACTTCGAAGCTTAGTACATGGCGCCCACAACCTCCTTTAAAGCAGCTCGCTCTCCATGGTGTTCAATATGAAGCACCTCCAGGTACTGGTTTCAGCATAGTGAGCTATTTAAGTCTCCCAGTAAGACTGAGCCTCTTGTACCGCAAGTCCCGCTTCAAGGTCTCATGTATGAAGCACCTACAGGTGCTGGAATCAGTGTCCCAACCTCCAAGCCAGACTTAAAGGGACATTCCGGTCAAAATTTAAAAGCACATAGATTTATTACATCTTTGAATAGAACCATATTTACAATATACATGTATTGGCAAAAATGCTTCTAGTAAAAGTTATGCCTGTTTTACTGTTAGTATTTTTCTCTGCATGTGAATGTGAGGCATAGCTAGATATTCTTAAAACACCCGAATTGTAAATACTGCAGCTGCTTAGAGCACCAGTGGGGCTTGTATCATGTTGGCAATTAACAATTTGAGTCATTACCAGATAGTACAAGCACCTTAGCCTCTCTGAGTGTTGTATTTAAAATGCTGGTGCACGGTGCATACTTAAATACACTTTTAAAACAGCTATAGCTCTTATTAGAAGCATTTTTGATAATGCATGTATATTACAAAAATGCTTTCTATTCAAAAGTGAAATGCATCCGTGTGGATTCCAATTTTGGCTGGAATGTCGGTTTAACCTCTTATACAGCAGCTGTTTCTAAGGTCCCACTGTAGGAACAGTCTAAAAGTAGCAAAAACAAGTACAAACAAAGCAAGCCTTAGCATTCCTTAAAACAATCTTACAATAAACTGACATGTTTCTCAGTCATATTACAATGTCCTTTTCATCATTATTATTACAAGCTTGTGGGAAATGTGACTGTGAACATTTTTTTTCTTCTTCAATTGTCAGTGCTCAAAGATCCTGATAATAGGTGGATTCCAAATAGTATGCCTTAAAGGGACAGTCTAGACAAAAATAAACTTGATTCAGATAGGGCATGCCAATTTAAACAACTTTCCAATTTACTTTTATCATCAATTTTGCTATGTTCTCTTGGTATTCTTAGTTAAAAGCTAAATCTAGCTAGGCTCATAACCTAATTTCTTAGCCTTATCTCAGGGCATTTTGACATTTTTTCCAACTAGAGGGCATTCGTTCATGTGTGCTATATAGATAGCATTGTGCTAACGCACGTGGAGTTGCCTAGGAGTCAGCACTGATTGAATAGAATGCAAGTCTGTCAAAAGAACTGAAATAAGGGGGCAGTCTGTAGAGGCTTAGATACAAGGTAAAAAGTATATTACTATAACCGTGTTGATTATGTAGAACTGGGGAATGGGTAATAAAGGGATTATCTATCTTTTTTTTTTTAAAAAATCTGGTGTAGACTGTCCCTTTAATAAGAGCTACATTGTTTAAAGATATAAAATGGATGTATTAGCAAAATCATTTAATTTTAAAATACTTAAATTTGAGGCTGCATTTTTTTTTAAATGATTTCGAAACAAAGGGTCATGATCTCACTTTGAAGAGTAATAGGTCCAGGAGCAATTTGTAAAAAGTGGTTCTTCTCAGAAAGAGTGTTTTATTCATGGAATAAACCTCCATTAGACTTCAGGAACGCATGGGATAAGCATAAGGCTAATTTACAAACTAATTAAAGGGACACTGAACTCAAATTTTTTTCTTTTGTGATTCAGATAGAGCAGGCAATTTTAAGCAACTTTCTAATTTACTCCTATTATCAATTTTTCTTCGTTATCGTTCTCTTTTTTATTGGTGGATGAATTTATCCACCAATCAGCAAGGACAATCCAGGTTGTTCACCAAAAATGGGCCGGCATCTAAACTTACATTCTTGCATTTCAAATAAAGATACCAAGAGAATGAAAAAAATTTGATACTAGGAGTAAATTAGAAAGTTGCTTTAAATGTCATGCTCTATCTGAATCATGAAAGAAAAAAATTGAGTTCAGTGTCCCTTTAAGCTTACACCTTTAGGACATTTTGGGCGGACTTGTTGGGCTTTACATGACATCAAAATATATGTATTCCATTTACAAAACCAGAAAAGTTCTGTAAAAAGAATAACGTGCAGAAAGATTTAAACGTTTAAATTAGCCAATATATGTGTTTCTATATTTAGCCAATTTATGTGTTTCTGTATTTAGCCAATTTATGTGTTTCTGAATTTAGCCAATTGATGTGTTTCTGAATTTAGCCAATTGATGTGTTTCTGAATTTAGCCAATTTATGTGTTTCTGTATTTAGCCAATTGATGTGTTTCTGTATTTAGCCAATTTATGTGTTTCTGTATTTATCCAATTTATGTGTTTCTGTATTTAGCCAATTTATGTTTTTCTGTATTTAGCCAATTTATGTGTTTCTGTATTTAGCCAATTTATGTGTTTCTGTATTTAGCCAATTTATGTGTTTCTGTATGCATGCCATTTTTTAAAATAAATATTACTTTTTTCGCCAAATTTGAATAATAAGAATAGCTAAGCATGTTCATTTGGTTTTGTCATAAATGCAAATTTGTGACGAAACAAGGATATATCCAAACAAATGCACCCTGAAATTTTAAAGAAAATTAATAAATACTGGCAAAATTAATCAGTATTCATTAACTTCCTTTAAATAGTTAAAATACTTACCTTTTAAACACTGTAAAGCATCACTAAGCTGGTCCTCTTCTTCATATAGCCCTGGCTATCTAATAGGAGGCTTAGCATGGCGGCTCCCAGGGCCTGCACTAAAGGAGAAGGTCGTTTAGTGCAGTCACTGGGAGCCACTACGCTGTTTCTTAGTGCGGCCGGGGCTCTGGGAAGAAGAGTACTAGATTAGTGCTGCTCTCCAGCACGCTAAAGATAAATATAAAGCTAAAGGTGAACTTTTTCACATGACGCTGTGGAACATTTATTTTCCTTTAACGAATACGAATGTAAATGTTCAAAAAATATTGTATTTGTTTAGTTTAAAATGACACACATACTGAATAGTGCCGCCAACAAATATTTGAGGAAACTAATTTTCCCATATATTTGTTCTAAAAAATTTGTATGAACCAAATTTTTCATAGCTGCACATGTTTCTTCTGCTAAATATGAAATGCAACACATGTTTGGGGTCGTTATCATGTTGGAATACTGCCCTGCGGGCCTGTCTCCGAAGGGAGGGGATCAGTATGTCACAGTACATGCTGGCATTCATGGTTCGCTCAATGAACTGCAGCTCCCCAGAGCCGGCAGCACTCATGCAGGCCCAGACCATGACACTCCCACCACCATGCTTGACTGTAGATAAGACACACTGGTCTTTGTACTCCTCACCTGGTTACTGCCACACACGCTTGACACCTTCTGAACCAAGTACGTTTATCTTGGTCTCACCTAAGACCACAAGACATGGTTCCAGTAATCAATGTCCTTAGTCTACTTGTCTTCAGCAAACTGTTTGTGGGCTTTCTTGTAGAGGCATCCTTCTGGGACAACAGCCAAGCAGACCAATTGGATGCAGTGTGCGGCGTATGGTCTTAGCACTGACAGGCTGACCCCCCCATCCCTTCAACCTCTGCAGCAATGCTGGCAGCACTCATACGTCTATTTCCCAAAGACAACCTCTGGATATGACACTGAGAATGTGCACTCAACTTCTTTGGTCGACCATGGCGAGGCCTATTCTGAATGGAACTAGTCCTGTGAAACCGCTGTATGGTCTTGCCCACCATGCTGCAGCTCAGTTTTAGGGTCTTGGCAATCTTCTTAAAGCCTAGGCCATCTTTATGTAGAGCAACAATTATTTTTTTTCAGATCCTCATGAGGTGCCATGTTGAACTTCCAGTGACCAGTATGAGAGAGTGTTAGATCAATAACACAAATTTAACACACCTGCTCCCCATTCACACCTGAGACCTTGTAACACTAACAAGTCACATAACACCGGGAAGGGAAAATGGCTAATTGGGCCCAATTTGGACATTTCCACTTAGGGGTGTACTCACTTTTGTAGCCAAAGGTTTAGACATTAATGGCTCTGTGTTGAGTGATTTTGAGGGGCAGCAAATTTACACTGTTATACAGGCTGTAAACTCACTACTTTACATTGTAGCAAAATGTAATTTCTTCAGTGTTGTCACATGAAAAGATATAATAAAATATTTACAAAAATGTGAGGGGTGTACTCACTTTTGTGAAATACTGTATATATACATATGTATATATATATATATATATATATATATATATATATATATATATATATATATATACTGTGTATATATTTATATATATATATATATATATATATATATATATATATATATATATATATATATATACATATATACATACATACACATACATATATGTGCATGAGATTGTTTGACTTCTAAAGCCCATCTTTTCTGCCAACTAATTAAAAAAGTTTGTGAGTGATTACAAAGGGTTTTTGAGGCCTTGAAATTGTGTAACAGGAGAGCATAACTCAGAACAACTCTAGAGCCACAGTTTAATTATATAGACTCAAAAAGTGAGATTACTAATGTGTTATTCTGCAATATTTTACAATAATAAATTTGTATTACTGTGCAGTTGTTAGCAAATGAAAAATAGTAATAGCGTAAAGATGCTGTATTCGTAGGTATATATAAAATTATCAGATTATAAAGAATTAAAAATTAAAGCCCCTATCAGCTCCCCTCAATGCCCTAACATGTTTCACTGTGTTGCAGCCTTCTCAAAGGTGTGTGGGCCTATTACGCTATTACTATGAGCTGGTGGGGGCGAATCTTAGGCACCTTGAAGCTGAACTAATGTACTTTACAAAAGGGTTTAGCCATAGAACATTATTAGCAGTGAACTATTTTTGGATTTGCATTTTCATACTTATGTTGAAACGGTCACTCAGAACTTGTAGATTTGTAACATTTTAAATGCCTCTTTATAACTCGAGAGGCTGAATAATAAGCATATGGTTTAAATAAACCTGGAACAATTACAACGATAACAGCTGCCGAGGTTTGATGGCAACTAGCAATATTTGTATCAAGAAATCTCTGGGTGTTCAGCCATAGCTGTTCAAGTAACAACCATTATAACTAGAAGGCATTTGTAACTGAACCTTAGGCTAAAATCCTGGTTTTGTAACAAGATACTGGATAACATTTAATAGCATTGATTTAGACACTGAATATTTGTATTTCACAATTGGGTATTACTATTATCCCTACTTGTAAGTTAGATCTATTGTATTCCAACACTGCATGATTTACTCAAGTAGTTCACTTCTCTGATTATGGTATATTACTAGAGTACGTATTGATATTGTATGAGATTGCCCAAGGGCATTATACATGTAATTTAATAGGTACTCAGCATTACCTTTCTTTTTGGATAATATGTGCAAATACTTTCCACTTAGACAGGATATACAGTATATCACTTCTAACCCAAGGCAGAGAGCCAAGCTTACAAGTGTGTACCCCTAATACCCACAAGGGGCCGCACTTAGTATAAAGACCCCCACTGGATTGGTTTCCAGACCCTATAATCAAAGTCCAACTGTGCAAGTATTCAAGAGGCTACAATATCCTACTTTAATATCTTGCTGTATAAGAGGCTCTTTTATGTTACTTTTCCTATTTGTATTACAATGTCAATAAAGGTTATGTTTTAAGTTACACCAAACACCATGGTTGAACACTATTTATTTTATTATTTTTACACTTTTTTGTAGAACCATGAGTGCTGTACAAATGTATTTTTTTAGTGGATTTTACTACTATTTTAGTCAATAAAAACTGTGGATACATAGCACCTGAGATCCTAGATAGGCATGTATTTATTATTTATACTACTAGTCAAGGATATATAGGGTTATATTACAAGTGTATATCATGCTATTGGTAACATTTCTTTGCTAAGCACTGTGTTTTTATGCAAAAGCATTTTTCTTATGCAGATTGTCGCATCTGGGAATCCAATGAACAGAAGAGATCACTTTGGAAGTTTGTTCACCTGTAGGGTCTGACAGACCAAACAAGACTGACCGACTTATTCTGTTGTTAAAATGAGATCAGTTTACTTCTATGGACTCAATGAGAGATTATTAATGGGTTATCCTACAATATTTTAAACTAATAAATTTGTCTTACTGCAAATGGAAAATAGATATATAAAATTATTGGCAAGCAGGAAATACTAGAGGTACAACATTCTTTAACTGCATGTTTAAAATATATGATACTTAAAAGACTGCTAAAAAAATCAGCAAAAATGCATAATTACAAAATGCATAATAAAGAAATAAGTTTTTCAACAAAACACTTTACCATCCAAAGCAACATCCCAACACAAATTTGCAATCTCCCAGCTTCGCTCCCAGTCACCCCTCTGCCACTCTCTGCACCCTCCTCCCAACCACTGAGAGTGAAGTGACTTCCCTATTGTCTTCCTCACACCTCAGTACCTGCCCACTGAACCCCATTACTTCACATCTAATAGCTTATTTGTCTCCCACCCTAACTCCAGCTCTTACTCACATATTCAACCTATCCCTTTCTACCGGTTCATTCCCTGCCTCCTTAAAACATGCAAAGGTCACCTCCATCCTCAAAAAACCCTCCCTTGACCCTAACTCTCCTGCAAACTACCGCCCCATATCACTGCTCCCGCTAGATTAAAAAATCCTTGAAAAACTAGTTTTCGATCGCCTAACCCACTTTCTGTCTTCCAACTCATCACTCGACCCCCTTCAATCTGGCTTCCGTCTCCAACACTTAACTGAGACTGCATTCACCAAGGTAACTAATATTCTCCTTTCTGCTAAAAACAATGGCTACTACTCTATACTCATCTTACTTGACCTCTCTGCTGCCTTTGACACTGTTGACCATCCCCTCCTCCTATGGACTCTCAGCTCTCTTGAGCTCTGTGACACTGCCCTCTCCTGGATTCACTTGTATCTTTCTAACAGATCCTTCTTCATCTCTTTTGTTTGTGACTCCTCCTCTCTATTGCCTCTGTCTGTTGGAGTACCTCAAGGCTCGGTCCTGGGTCCTCTATACTTCTCTGCTTACACTTCTTCACTGGGTAAACTTATCAACAGCTATGGCTTCAACTATCACCTCTATGTGATGATACCCAGATCTACCTATCCACCCCTGCACTCTCTCCTTCTGTCAACTCTCACATCAACGACTGCTTATCTGGCATTTCTTCCTGGATGGCCTCCTACCACCTAAAAATAAACATGTCCAAGACCGAAATACTTCTAATCCCCCTCTAACTCTACTCCAGTTTCTAATTTTTCTATCACTGATGGCGGTATCACTATCTCCCCATCTCCCCAAGTTCGCTGCCTTGGAGTCACACTTTACTTAAATCTGTCCTTCATTCCCCACATCCAATTGCTCTCTTCATCCTGCCCCAACCACCTACACAATATCTTCAAAATTAATCCGCTTCTGAGCCCTGAAACTACTAAACAGCTAATCCACTCCCTGGTCCCGACTTGACTACTGTAATAACCTACTAACTGGCCTCCCTCTATCCCACCTCTCTCCCCTTCAATCCATCCTAAATACCTCTGCCAGGCTATTCCACCTCTCCCGACACTCTGTTTCTTGCTGTACCTCTCTGAGAATCCCTTCAATGGCTCCCCATTCACAGCAGAATTAAATTCAAAATTCTCATCCTGACCTACAAAGCCCTCACCAATGCTGCCCCACCCTACCTGTCCTCACTCATCAACAAATATACTCAGCCCGCCCCCTAAGATCCAACAATGACCTGCTCCTTTCATCCTCTACCATCACCTCATCCCATGCTAGACTACAGGACTTCTCTCGTGTGGCACCAACCCTCTAGAACGCACTTCCTCGAGCTTTCAGACATTCCTCTAACCTCTCCTTCTTTAAAAGCTCCCTAAAGACTATTTTGTTCAGGAAAGCTATCACCCGACTTAGTAACAAATGAATTTCCCTTACCTAACAGTTGCCCTTATCTATCTCCTCACTAATATCATTCTCACTTCTGCAGTCCCCACCTCTTGCTTCCCATCCTCCTACTCATCTAGATTGTAAGTTCCCATGGGAATAGGGCCCTCAATTTCCCCTGTATCTGTCTGTAAAATTTTATCTTTTATTGTATTGTTTCTCCATTGTACTTTTACCTTTGTACCCATGGGCAGTGCTGTGGAATCTGTTGGCGCTTTATAAATAAATAATAATAATAATAATAATTTCAAGTGGTAGTAGATTTTTTTCAGACAAATGTCAGTTAATTACATCTTCCTTCCTAATGAATCATGTGACAGCCATCAGCCAATCACAAAATGCATATAGGAATATCCTGTGAATCTTGCACATGCTCTGTAGGAGTGTGCCTATAAAAAGATTGTGCACATTTACATAATTGAAAATAATTGAAAGGTTGTTTAGAATTGTGTGGAAAGTTTAATTTTGACTTGACTGCCCTTGAAATGCATTTTAGGTAAGTATTAGTGTTAGACCTTGTTTCTGTTTAGCACATAAATAGACGGACAGAAAGTCGTACAAAATGTCCCCAAAATAAATAGGGGGCTTTTATCTGAAAGCATATTAAAGTCTAGTTTAAATAAGAAATACTTGTGATTTGCTTGTCTATTCATAATAACTGTATATTCAGATAGATAATATAGTCTGAATGATCACACAAATATGCAGACTATTCTGTTACCAATGGACAGAATCTCTCAATTGCTATTATTTTAGATCTCAGGAGGCATTCTTGAAGTTAAAGTACAGATAAATGATTCACATTTAGACAAAACTCACAGTGATCTGTGAATTATATATACCTTTACCTATTCACATTAATAGTAATTTATTGAGGATAATTTAGCAATTCTAAGACACTGAAATAAACTCATATAAACATAAGTACTCTTATGTGGGTTTATGAACTGGCCTTCAATAAATTATTGTACAGTATGTTGTGGATACGTAATTTCATTTTAACTGTATTTGTGAAGACCATGAACATATTTATTTATTATTTCCTTTTTTCCCCCCAAACTAGTTTTGAACTATGAAACATCCTTATAAATTAACAAAACAATAATTCAGCTCATCATTAATATTCATTTCATACAAAATATAAGGTTAAATAAGGAACATATTTTTTTTAGTTCAAACATCAATAAATATTTATCTGCTTCACATTATAGGGATGATCACAATATTTAAAGGAACATTGTACACTAAATATTTATTTGCATAAATATTTTGTAGATGATCCATTTATATAGCCCATTTGGTATTGTTTTTGTCAAAATGTATAGTTTTGCTTATTTTTTAAGTGTGCTGATTTTCAGACTCCTAACCAAGCCCCACAGTGTCAGATGTATACTCATGTTTACAGACTCCTGTTGGCTCCTGTTTATGTTATCTGTCTTTTCATATGCAGGGAAGGGGGGAGTGTCTGCTCTTCTTGTTTTCCCAGCCCCTTTCAGTGGGTGTCCCAGACTAACCTATCAGCAGTGCTAAACTGGGAGCTTCTAAGTAAGTTTTTAAAAAAGGTTTTATACTGGATGTTTATATAAGTATATGTGCATATTCCTCTTTATAGTAATGTCTGCTACATGCAGTTATATGAAACTTGGTGAATACTGTCCCTTTAAGGAAAACATAACAACTAATTTATCTACAAAATTCCTCATAGACTTTAATGATGATTTTCTCTAGAAAATCATTAGTTAACAATTTCTAAAGAATTTTGATTATTATTGTTATTATTATTGTTGTTATTATTATCAGATATTTGTATAGAGCATCAACAGATTCCGCAGCGCTATACCCATAGGTATGATTTGCAGGGTAGCATTTATAGGAGCCAAATGAGTAGAGGGCCCTGATCATAGTTGCACTGTTGTAAATCATGTCTTATGAAGGTGATCTACAAAAAAGCTGGGCTTGTAGGCTTACACAATAAGGAGGTCCAAGGTGATGAAAAAAGAAGTAGAGGAACTAAGGCCTAGATTTGGAGTTTGGCGTTAGCCATGAAAACCAGCGTTAGAGACTCCTAACGCTGGTTTTAGGCTAACTCCGGTATTTGGCGTCACTCAAAATAGGGTCTAACGCTCACTTTTCAGCCGCGACTTTTCCATACCGCAGATCCCCTTACGTAAATTGCAAATCCTATCTTTTCAATGCGATCTTTCTAACTCCGGTATTTAGAGTCGTGTCTGAAGTGAGAGTTAGACAAACGACAAAACTCCAGCCGCAGGAAAAAAGTCAGTAGTTAAGAGCTTTCTGGGCTAACGCCGGTTTATAAAGCTCTTAACTACTGTACTCTAAAGTACACTAACACCCATAAACTACCTATGTACCCCTAAACCGAGGTCCCCCCACATCGCCGCCACTCGATTAAATTTTTAACCCCTAATCTGCCGACCGCCACCTACGTTATACTTATGTACCCCTAATCTGCTGCCCCTAACACCGCCGACCCCTATATTATATTTATTAACCCCTAATCTGCCCCCCACAACGTCGCAGCCAGCTACCTACAATAATTAACCCCTAATCTGCCGACCGCAAAGCGCCGCCACCTACGTTATCCTTATGTACCCCTAATCTGCTGCCCCTAACACCGCCGACCCCTATATTATATTTATTAACCCCTAATCTGCCCCCCACAATGTCGCCTCCACCTGCCTACACTTATTAACCCCTAATCTGCCGACCGGAGCTCACCGCTATTCTAATAAATGTATTAACCCCTAAAGCTAAGTCTAACCCTAACACTAACACCCCCCTAAGTTAAATATAATTTTAATCTAACGAAATTAATTAACTCTTATTAAATAAATTATTCCTATTTAAAGCTAAATACTAACCTGTAAAATAAACCCTAATATAGCTACAATATAAATTATAATTACATTGAAGCTATTTTAGGATTAATATTTATTTTACAGGCAACTTTGTAATTATTTTAACCAGGTACAATAGCTATTAAATAGTTAAGAACTATTTAATAGCTACCTAGTTAAAATAATTACAAAATTACCTGTAAAATAAATCCTAACCTAAGTTACAATTAAACCTAACACTATACTATCATTAAATTAATTAAATAAAATACCTACAATTACCTACAATTAAACCTAACACTACACTATCAATAAATAAATTAAATACAATTCCTACAAATAACTACAATGAAATAAACTAACTAAAGTACAAAAAATAAAAAAGAACTAAGTTACAAAAAATAAAAAAATATTTACAAACGTAAGAAAAATATTACAACAATTTTAAACTAATTACACCTACTCTAAGCCCCCTAATAAAATAACAAAGACCCCCAAAATAAAAAATGCCCTACCCTTTTCTAAATTACTAAAGTTCAAAGCTCTTTTACCTTACCAGCCCTGAACAGGGCCCTTTGCGGGGCATGCCCCAAGAAGTTCAGCTCTTTTGCCTGTAAAAAAAAAAACATACAATACCCCCCCCCAACATTACAACCCACCACCCACATACCACTAATCTAACCCAAACCCCCCTTACATAAACCTAACACTAAGCCCCTGAAGATCTTCCTACCTTATCTTCACCATACCAAGTTCACCGATCCGTCCTGAAGAGCTCCTCCGATGTCCTGATCCAAGCCCAAGCGGGGGGCTGAAGAGGTTCATGATCCGGCTGAAGTCTTCATCCAAGCGGGAGCTGAAGAGGTCCATGATCCGGATGAAGTCTTCTATCAACGGCATTTTCAATCTTCTTTCTTCGGGAGCCATCATCTTCCATCCGACGCGGAACATCCTCTTCTCCCGACGCCTACTAGCCGAATGACGGTTCCTTTAAGGGACATCATCCAAGATGGCGTCCCTCGAATTCCGATTGGCTGATAGGATTCTATCAGCCAATCGGAATTAAGGTAGGAATATTCTGATTGGCTGATGGAATCAGCCAATCAGAATCAAGTTCAATCCGATTGGCTGATCCAATCAGCCAATCAGATTGAGCTCGCATTCAATTGGCTGATCGGAACAGTTGATAGAAGACTTCATCCAGATCATGGACCTCTTCAGCTCTCGCTTGGATGAAGACTTCATCCGGTCATGGACCTCTTCAGCTCCCGCTTGGATGAAGACTTCAGCCGGATCATGGACCTCTTCAGCCCCCCGCTTGGGCTTGGATCAGGACATCAGAGGAGCTCTTCAGGATGGATCGGTGAACCCGGTATGATGAAGATAAGGTAGGAAGATCTTCAGGGGCTTAGTGTTAGGTTTATTTAAGGGGGGTTTGGGTTAGATTAGGGGTATGTGGGTGGTGGGTTGTAATGTTGGGGGGGGGTATTGTATGTTTTTTTTTTTACAGGCAAAAGAGCTGAACTTCTTGGGGCATGCCCCGCAAAGGGCCCTGTTCAGGGCTGGTAAGGTAAAAGAGCTTTGAACTTTAGTAATTTAGAATAGGGTAGGGCATTTTTTATTTTGGGGGTCTTTGTTATTTTATTAGGGGGCTTAGAGTAGGTGTAATTAGTTTAAAATTGTTGTAATATTTTTCTTATGTTTGTAAATATTTTTTTATTTTTTGTAACTTAGTTCTTTTTTATTTTTTGTACTTTAGTTAGTTTATTTAATTGTAGTTATTTATAGGAATTGTATTTAATTTATTTATTGATAGTGTAATGTTAGGTTTAATTGTAGGTAATTGTAGGTATTTTATTTAATTAATTTAATGATAGTATAGTGTTAGGTTTAATTGTAACTTAGGTTAGGATTTATTTTACAGGTAATTTTGTAATTATTTTAACTAGGTAGCTATTAAATAGTTCTTAACTATTTAATAGCTATTGTACCTGGTTAAAATAATTACAAAGTTGCCTGTCAAATAAATATTAATCCTAAAATAGCTATAATATAAATATAATTTATATTGTAGCTATATTAGGATTTATTTTACAGTTAAGTATTTAGCTTTAAATAGGAATAATTTATTTAATAAGAGATAATTAATTTTGTTAGATGTAAATTATATTTAACTTAGGGGGGTGTTAGTGTTAGGGTTAGACTTAGCTTTAGGGGTTAATACATTTATTAGAATAGCGGTGAGCTCCAGTCGGCAGATTAGGGGTTAATAATTGAAGTTAGGTGTCGGCGATGTTAGGGAGGGCAGATTAAGTGTTAATACTATTTATTATAGGGTTAGTGAGGCGGATTAGGGGTTAATAACTTTATTATAGTAGTGCTCAGGTCCGGTCAGCAGATTAGGGGTTAATAAGTGTAGGCAGGTGGAGGCGACGTTGTGGGGGGCAGATTAGGGGTTAATAAATATAATATAGGGGTCGGCAATGTTAGGGCAGCAGATTAGGGGTACATAGGGATAATGTAAGTAGCGGCGGTTTATGGAGCGGCAGATTAGGGGTTAATAATAATATGCAGGGGTCAGCGATAGCGGGGGCGGCAGATTAGGGGTTAATAAGTGTAAGGTTAGGGGTGTTTAGACTCGGGGTACATGTTAGAGTGTTAGGTGCAGACGTAGGAAGTGTTTACGCATAGCAAACAATAGGGCTGCGTTAGGAGCTGAACGCGGCTTTTTTGGAAGGTGTTAGGTTTTTTTTTCAGCTCAAACAGCCCCATTGTTTCCTATGGGAGAATCGTGCACGAGCACGTTTTTGAGGCTGGCCGCTTGCGTAAGCAACTCTGGTATCGAGAGTTGAAGCTGTGTTAAATATGCTCTACGCTCCTTTTTTGGAGCCTAACGCAGCCTTTATGTGGACTCTCAATACCAGAGTTATTTTTATGGTGCGGCCAGAAAAAAGCTGGCGTTAGCTACGCGGGTCTTTACCCACAAAACTCCAAATCTAGGCCTAAGTAAGGTAAGAATAAGGTTATCAGACATTGGGGCTGAATTATCAAGCTCCAAATGGAGCTTGATCGACCTATTCCGGGCGAGCCATCAGGCTCACCGTAAACAGCAGTTTAATGGACTTCTAAAGACCGCTGCTCCATAACTTGTCCGCCTGCTCTGAGGCTGCAGACATCAGTCCGCCCAATCCTATACAATCGGGCTGATTGACACCCCTTGTTAGAGGCCGATTGGCCACAAAACTGTCCATAACTTGTCCGCCTGCTCTGAGGCTGCAGACATCAATCCGCCCAATCCTATACAATGATAAATGCTGACAGCGTCTAAAGACCGCTGCTCCATAACTTGTCCGCCTGCTCTGAGGCTGCAGACATCAATCCGCCCAATCCTATACAATCGGGCTGATTGACACCCCCTGTTAGAGGCCGATTGGCCATGAAACTGCAGGGGGTGGCATTGTACAAGCAGTTCACAAGAACTGCTTGTGCAATGATAAATGCCGACAGCGTCTAAAGACCACTGCTCCATTACTTGTCCGCCTGCTCTGAGGCTGCAGACTTCAATCCGCCAAATCCTATACAATCGGGCTGATTGACACCCCCTGTTAGAGGCCGATTGGCAGGGGGGCAGCATTGCACAAGCAGTTCACAAGAACTGCTTGTGCAATGATAAATGCCAACAGCGTATTTATCAATGTGTGGCGGACATGATATGAGTCTTGTGGAGCAAGGCAGAGAGTTCCACAAAAGAATCCTGTAGGCAGGAATGTGAAGAGGTAACAAAAGAGGTAGAGAGAAGGAGGTGAGGAGCAGAGCAAAGAGGACGGGAGGGAAAGTATCTGGAGCCAAGTTCCAATATATAGGGAAGAGCAGTGTTATTTGATGGCCTTGAATGTTAGAGTCAGGATTTTATGTTTATTCTGGAGGCTAGAGGAAGCTAGTGGAGGAATTAGCAGTGAGATACAGAGGAGTGATGTGTAAGGAAGATCAGCCTGGAAGAGGCATTCATTATGGATTGTAAAGGAGATAGAGGGCAGCAAGGAAGACCAGAGAGAATGGAGTTGCAATATTCAAGGCAGGAAATGATGAGAGATTGGTTAAAATATTAGTTGTACTTTGAGTGAGGAAGTGCCAAACATTGGAGATGTTTTAAGGTGGATCAGCAGGAATTGGCTCAATGTGAGGAGTCAAGTCAAGTGTTATCCAAGACATTTGGCATGCCGGGTTGGGGTAATGATGTTATTATTGATACATGTATGATCCTCTCTAAAGTCCATTAAAGTTTGGCACTCAAAATCTTTTGTGTTTTTTTCCAGTGTTGTTCCAATTTATTTGAAGCACTGTGATTTAAATTAATTATGCTGAACAAACTGTGTATACCATAAAACAGGGAAATCTAATTTTCTTAAACATTTAAAAAAAACTTTAAGAAACAACTCTTTCTGAGGAGGTTTTGTTCACAGGGGTCTATGTATATCTACACCAAAAGCAAAAAACACAGTCAGTTTAGAAGTTAATTAATTCAATAATGATGATGGGTTTCTATTTTTAAACCAGAATTTACTTGTGAATGATGATATGTAAACTGAGCATGCAGAAAAAACAAATAAAACAAATGTGTAAAAAACAAGGAATATAGCTTTAAAACAATAAAATATTTTTAAGAATTATAAATATCCATAAATCGAGTGGAACACTGTTCAAATGGTGTTATGTGCTTGATTAGAACACTGCCATTACATTTTATTTTACTACCTACTGGTGGAATGTATATGGTGACAAGCCACTAAAAAAACATATCCAAAATGTTGATTTTTAAAAATAATTAAATTGTATTGAATCATTGTTATCTTGAACAAATGGGGGGAACACAATGGAGACCCATCATACAATGGCCTGAGGATAGTGGTGCTCCCAAAGATTACCAACCATATGATTGTATTAGAAAGTCTGATGTGAAGGTATCCCTAACAATTGCACAGGGTAGTGCGGCCAGCTCCCTGGTGCATAATATAGGCTTTCTTAGGGACTGGTCACCAGAGCACCATGTAAGAACAGTTGTAGAGATGCAGAGCATTATTGGAGGCTCCTATAAGCTCAATGCCAAATTAATATTGACTGAGGAGCTGAAGATCTGAACCTGCATATGTTTATTGTGTCTTGTGGATTTGTATGGGGCAGACCTGTTCACTAAGAAGTTATTCATTTCTGCGCCTTGGAAGGTATCATCCCATTCAGACTGCACCAGCTAGGGATCTTGCAGTTTGCCTCTACTACATTTCAGCTATGGATGGGAGTTGGTTAATGATCTGATTGAACTATGGATAGCTGCCTATATTCTACTAAATGTCAGTATATGGGTCAACAACTAGAGACATGCTTCTCCCTTATAACGATCAGTTGTGTCACCTTTATTCTTTTACATGCCTGTTTTCATATATGTGACGTTGTTACATGATGCCTAGAGGCTGATTTTAGTCACAATGTCTGTTTAATGGGACTGGCTATAAATCCATTGATCAAGGCTGTATTGGCTTATCATGAAACCAGCAAATTTCCCGTGGGCTGCAGCAGCTGGTGCTGGCCGGCTACAATTTAAGAGGTGGCGCTACTGGTAAGGCATTGAAGCTGTATCACCTCTATTTTCTCTTCTGAGCTATATGTATAAACTTTACAAACAATTTCATTGTAAGTGTTATTTTCTTTTTATTATTACAAACTAATATAATTCAATTGTGTATAAAAATAGTGGGCTAAACTACTAGCTATGTGGAGCGCTATTTAGTACTCCCGCTCAAGAGTAAACACGACTAGAATTAATTTTTTTACATGTGTGGGTTAGTGTGCATTACAAGTTGAAAGTAAAACCTTTGCACTAGCGTGCTAACTTCAGGGCTTCAGATATCCGGATTGTGCTAACTTTTTCTCTCCATAGACTACAAAGGAGAGTGCAGAAAAAAAAACCTAACATTGCTTGTGCACTAACCCGACATGAGTTATTAATAATTCACAAGTTCTTCACATACAGGAAAATTGTATTTTTATTTTTAATACATATTTCTACATATATTTATTTATTCATAAAATATTTTACCAGGAAGAATACATTGAGATTTCTCTCATTTTCAAGTATGTCCTGGGTCCACAAAATCTGTATATCTATAAATACCTATAGCTATATATCTATTCCTATAGATATATAGGTATAAATATATATTTGGCATTAACATTATAAAAAATTTAAAGAAATTTATATTTAATAATAAAAATTAATTTTATCTATATAAAGAACATTGGATTGTAAAATATGCGTAACGTGATTTGGGTTTCACTCTTTGGGTCTAACACGGTTTTGTGTTAGTGCACATGAAGAATTAGTTATCTTAAGGCACATTATGTAAATATTAAATATTATATTGAATAACAATTATTAATAACATATAGATTTTGTGATATATCTATATATATATTATTTATACATACATGTATAACCAAAAGGAGTACACTAATTCTTAATGTGGTGCGCAAACCCAATATGATTTATCTTAAGGTGTTTTATGGATTTAGTAAATATAAAATATTGAAACATATTAATAATGAATGTAAATAATTGTTATAGATGTAGTAAAAATTTCAAAAAAATCTATAGAATATATGACGCAGTGCAAGTATTACAAGTTGAAAGCAAAAGTGTTCTCTTAAATGCAATTAAATTTAACACTCATCAGGATAGCGTAACTTCAGAGCTCTGGTTAAACAAACATAAAAAATACATTTAAAAGTACAGTTACAATCAAAATAAAACTGATAAAAATTATTTAAAAATAATATTGCATACAAAAATTATAAGGGCTCAAAGATATAAGGTCTCAGGTGAAAACAAATAAACAGGCAAAGGGGCCTATCTATCAAGCTCCGAATGGAGCTTGATGCCCCGTGCTTCTGGCGAGCCTGCAGGCTTGCCAGAAACAGCAGTTATGAAGCAGCGGTCACAAAGACCGCTGCTCCATAACCTGTCAGCCTGCGCTGAGCAGGCGGACAGACATCGCCGGAAATCAACCCGATCGAGTATGATCGGGTTGATTGACACCCCCTGCTGGCAGCCCATTGGCCGCGAGTCTGCAGGGGGCGGCATTGCACCAGCAGCTCTTGCACTGTCAGATCAGGTCCGTCAGACCTTGATAAATAGATATATACATACACGTCTCAATATTAATATGTATGTGTATATATATATATATATATATATATATATATATATATATATGCAGTATATATATATACAGTATATATATATAAATATATGTAAATTTGTATTGATATGTATTTATGTATTTACAGACATATATGCACATATAAACACATACATAAATATGTGTATGTATATATATATATATATATATATATATATATTTATATATGTGTGTGTGTGTGTGTGTGTGCATTGGAGCCCTTTGAAGTCAAGTCAAGTAGCTAAAACATGAAGAAAAAAAAACATATTTATGCAATATTCATATTTAATAAAGTGTTTAATTGTGATGTAAATGTTCTTCACATAGGGAAATATGTTCTAAGTATTTTTAAATAAATATATGTATGTATCTATAAATATATATTTTACCAAAAAACATCAGAATTTTTTTATATATATATATATATATATATATATATATATATATATAAACAAATTAATTAGAAAAGAGCTCTAACATATCAAAAGAGCTAAAGCGGATACCTGGCCGCACCAACACACCCCTACAGTATACTAAGGAATGACATCCTAAACAGGTATGCTGAACATATGCTTTTAATAAAAACAAAGCCAAAAAAGATACATGCTGAGAAAAATGGCAACAACAAGATACAGCACACAAACATATACCAAGCGTAGTGCACTACTGTCAACTGTGAGCTAGCATTTGCATAGTATTGTTAACTCATGAGAAAGTCCATTCTTGATGCCGGGCACTTAAGTGTTAACAACACGCTCCGGTTTAAAGATTTAGACAGATTACCGTCCTTGATATCTCATTATGTGTATTTGTTCCGGTACCGGATTAAGAATATAATGTGAGAGTCCAAAGGATGGTACTAGTGCTATTGCAAACTTGATCCCATGCGCTAATGACAGCTCCAACTTTAAACTTTCAGTGTGCAAGACTTATTACTGCATGGCTTACCTCCGCTATCTTCACACACTCTACGGTATTACCTGGCAGGATCTCATCCGTGGTGTGACTTACAGCGATGTATTCCGCCTATGCAGCTCTTCACTTGCTTGGTTGTGTTGTGTTCACTTGATATCGTCAGATTCACAGCATATCCACCATGCTGGCGTTCTCCACACTGTGTCTTGTTCTACACATTACGCGTTTCACCCCTCCCCCTTTCCGGGCTGAACTCAGGGCTTCACCCGGCATCAAGAATGGACTTTCTCAATACTATGCAAATGCTAGCTCACAGTTGACAGTAGTGCACTACGCTTGGTATATGTTTGTGTGCTGTATCTTGTTGTTGCCATTTTTCTCAGCATGTATCTTTTTTGGCTTTGTTTTTATTAAAAGCATATGTTCAGCATACCTGTTTAGGATGTCATTCCTTAGTATACTGTAGGGGTGTGTTGGTGCGGCCAGGTATCCGCTTTAGCTCTTTTGATATGTTAGAGCTCTTTTCTAATTAATTTGTTTATATTCATTTAGGATTGCCAGCACAATACGCTTTACCCTTTAGTTCTATCTGTGTGCACCCTATCTCTTGTATCAAATATATATATATATATATATATATATATATATACATATATATGTAGAGAATATATTCTTCTTGGTTATAGGGTTTGGGCAGGGTGTTTTTCGCCACTTTTCACGCTCCGTTAAAGTGTATGGGGGGAATACGTTAATATTGTCATAATATTCGGATTGACTTTTTGCATGCATCGGGTTAGCCGAGTTAATGCACGAGCAAGAGCACTAAATAATCTAGATCCTTATGGGCATAATTAAAAATGGCGCGCTATTCCTCAGGTGAAACCGGAAACTTGAGAAAGGGGAGCAGCCATGAAACATGTAAAGAGGATTCAGTAGCGGACCTACTCAACAGAGGGCCCTTGTGCAAAACAAATGCTTGGGCCTCCCAAAAGGTAACTCTGTATAATGATTTTGAGGATAAATAAATAGATAGATAAAAATGTAGCTACATCTGCAACCTCCACTAATAAAATGCTCACCTGTATTAGGACTGTACACATTCTGCACAAGCCTATTTATAGATTGACTACTGTGGGGCCCCCCAAACCCTTGGGCCCCGGTGCCACTGAATCTGCTGCACCAATGGTAGTTCCATACCTGTGAGGATTACAGGCAAGCAGCTTTATTAGAATCTCCACGTTTTAGCTTTTTCAACTATCGTTTGGGAACTGATACTTTAAGCTTAGTGTCTGTTTTTATATGTCTCTCTTATATAACTATATATCTTATGATATTGTTTTATATTTTATTATTAATACATTTTTTTTAATTTTTTTTTTTAAATATTTTATTTGAGTTTCATTTCAAGGCATACAACATCATAAACAAAGAGTAGATTTACGTGACACATGAGATAAAATGTCTGCTTCACAGAAGGTACAAACAATAAAATACACAAAGAAGAAACATAGAGCTAATATAAATGTGCCATGTGAACCTTATATGTGTAGGATGCCAATCACCGAGAAACCTTCTAAATGACGCAGAAGAAAAAGAAAATATTAAAGCAAAAGAAGGTAACTGTGAACATAGGAGACCACTTATGGATCTCAATGGGAAACCTTACTTTTATAGTATTTTAGAACTCCCATTTTTAATTCAAGCTTTATCAACAGTCTAAATGTATATAGATAACTAGAATGATTAAGAAAGACACAATGCTATTTGGCACACATACCTGCATATCGGTTAAGAAATAGGTAGTAACATGGAACTTACTAACAGGGAACTACGCATCTGTTCAGAAGAATTCCTCATAGGATATAAAGTGTAAATAAAGAGCAAATTTGATTAATCATGAACCAGGAAGAGTGAGTTTCATGATATATTGCCTCAAAAGGTGTATTGTGTGCCGCTTTTACTACTATATTGTGTGAGACAAGATATACCCCTTACCTCTAGGGTTAAATAACTCAAGACTTGAACACTAATCTCAAAGAGAAACTGTAGATGAGACAGGATACAGTGGATCTAATGTCAGCATCTCAACTGAAACAGGGAACTATATTATTTAGTGAGCAGTAGTAAGGGAATATCTCCTGCCAGGGTAGATAGTGTGTTAAAATAGAGAATGGGCTACAACAGCAAAGTAGATAGCAATAAATTCCTATGTATGATATCAAGAATCTGGCTAGTATATATACTATGAAGAGTGAACGAAGTAAAATATTTTATAGATCCAGAGCCTCCGTTTTGACAGCTAAGATAGCACATAAAAAGAAGTCCAGTACTCTTACAGTCCATAGTATAAGTAGGACTTATACACACATATAACAAAAGGAACAAAACTAGGAAGGTGTGCACAACATAAACTGCCTATCACTAAAATATGACATTCATGGCATTGTAGAATGGGAATATTGTAAATAATAATACTAGAGCAGGTCCAGCCTGCATAATACTCCATGTAGGTGTGTATATGGGACGATATATGACTTGATACAAATAATATAGATTAACAAGTGGGATGGTCACTTAACGGGAAAAGTATATTAATCCCTCTGTCAAAGGAGCACCAAGGTAAAATACATAATTGAAGCTTAAAGTCAGTGCATATAAACTCAACTTGTCATACACTAAAGGTTAAAGGCATAGTTGAAATGATGAGTGTCCAGGTAGTGAGAGGCTAAACGTACACATCTGGTAGTTGCAAGCTGTCCTTTGTGTGATTAAGTAAGATTTAAGGTGTTTTACATAATACAGGCTTAAAGTCAGTAAATACTATCTCAGTAGTCTGCCAGTGGGGAGCTGAAAGTCAAGATGACAATATAAAGTACCCAGATGTTTACCCCACTCCTTTACATGACAAGACCCAGCTGAGCTCCTTCTCTACCACTAAGGATGTGTTGCCAGACTGCAGATGCAAAGGTAAGGAGGGTCATATATAGTAGCCTGAGCAATTTTGAGTACCTCGGTTGACTCGTGATTGTATCCAGTAAAGATTAATTGCCAGGGTCCCACAAATTGGACCATGAGGTTCAGACATGGAGGGCAAGCAGGCCACTCGGATCCCACCTAGGGGGCAGTGAGATTATGTAGAGAAGCAAATGGAACCTCAACAGAGCCGGCTGGGGCCGTTTTGTACAACTGAGGAGCACAAGTGGTTTTGTCGCAGCTGAAGGAAAGTATACAGTGCTTCCTTGGTCTCCATAGTCGTGATCCCTTTTCTGAACTGGAAGTGCTTGAAAGCTGCACCCCGCACCACCCCAACTCTGTGGCGCGTCAGACCGGAGCACCTCTAGATTGATGGCGTGGGCTTGGGGAAGTCTGGCAGAGCTCTTTAAAGCGGTTGGTTCTCTTTTCTCCAGCACTGTTTCAGGTTGCACTGCTACAGGTTTCCACGGCTCTAGGCTCTCGGTCACCCACTGATACTTTGAAGGTAGGGTGTGGATGCTGGGGTCCCAAAGTGCCGCCACCTCCGCATTCTCTCACACAGGTTTGTTTGGATGGGTGTTTGGGCCGACCAGTTGCTACTGTGGTTGGATAATATGTAAAGCTTGTCTTCCAAGGTAGCATGATGGGAAGCAAGCAAGCTGCGTAGCTCTTCCAGAAAGTTTGAGGGGATCTCCATAGCAGATATATGGTAGTAAGCGTTAGTCAGGAATGAGGTATGCGATGCTTTTTTAATTATATAGTGTGTCTCACTGGAAAAGGTATATGCAGTGTCTTGCGGGATATCACTGCTTTCTAATGACAGGGCCCACTGGTATCCTGCCGAGGGGTAAAGATGGTAGGTGGCAACCTCTGAAATAATCTGGTGAGCTGAATATTGCCTTAAATCCAAAAAGAATGATATTATATTAAACAGCTTGCTTTACTGTGGAATCTTACTCTGAGATATAAGTTTGTGAGGTGGTAAAGAGTTATTTCGCATAGATATGTGGCAAGAGGTGAAGGAGCTGTAAATCTTGCGACTTGTCATGGCCATCACCCGGAAGTTCCCCTTATTAATACATTTTAAAGAGGGAAGAAATCACCATCTTGAAATGCTGTTATTTTCTTATGAGTTTACTTTAAGAACAATTTAATATCAGTTAGCAGCACAATAATATCTGCAAGATAAGACGAAGGTTCAGTGTTATTGTCGTGAGCAGAAAACAAGGTATTTGCGCTCTTTATAGTTTATAGCAGGGATGGCCAACTGTTGACCAGAGGGCTACATTCAGCCCTTTGGAAAAAGAAGAACTATCAACATGTGCCATGGTTTTGTGGCCCAAGGGAAAAGCGGAACTAAAAATGTGTGCCTTGGGGTGACCACAACTTAAAAGAGCCCTCTGGAGGGAAGAAGAACAGACACCCTGTACCCTGCAACCTTAACTAAATCTGGCCCTAGGCCACTGGACATTTTTTGGACATCTTTTTTTTGTTTGTTTAATACCCATAAATTTATATGCAGCCCTTAAATGGATATAAAACCCCAACATTTTATTTTGGGATTTAGATAGAGCATATTATTTAAAAAAAAATCCAATTTACTTCTTTTATCAAATTTACTTTGCTCCCTTAATATTCTGTGTTGAAGAGACACCTAGGTAGACATCTGGAGCACTACATGCTGGAAAGATAGCTCAGAATGCTAAGGCACTGTGGCTGAGCTCTGTAGTAACCCACGGGTTGCAGGTTTGATCCCCGGCGAGGTCCACGCAGCCTTTCATCCTTCCGAGGTCGATAAAATGAGCAGCGCCTTGAGACCCTTATGGGTGATTAGCTGCGCTTTACAAGTACCCCATACATACATGACAGGACATAGTGCTGCTATCTAGTGTTATTGCAAATTTAATAAGATTCTTTCAAAACGAATGCCATATAGCGCTCCATAAATGGGCCTGATCCTAAGCTTACATCCCTGCATTCCAAGAAAACAAAGGAAATTTGATAATAAAATAAATTAGAAACTTGTTTAAAATCACATGCTCCATCTAAATCATGAAAGAAAAAATGTGGGTTTCATATCCCTTCAAGGCTTTTAAAGGGCTAGATTTCAAGTGGAGTGGTATTTTGCGTTTCCATTAGAGTGCTAATTGAGCTAGCAGTAAACGTTTGCGCTTTTCAGGTTTTGCTGGCATTACAATTTGAAAGTAAAAATGTATCGCCTAAGCAAAAGGCTAGGCGATATATGTAAGAAGCAATCTGATGAAATATGCGGAAAATTATGCAGAAAATGTTAATTAGATAATACAATATCCAGCGATCATATAGCTAAAAACACATATTAACATATAATAAAATCATGAAATAAACATAAGTAATAATACAGGGAGTGCAGAATTATTAGGCAAATGAGTATTTTGACCACATCATCCTCTTTATGCATGTTGTCTTACTCCAAGCTGTATAGGCTCGAAAGCCTACTACCAATTAAGCATATTAGGTGATGTGCATCTCTGTAATGAGAAGGGGTGTGGTCTAATGACATCAACACCCTATATCAGGTGTGCATAATTATTAGGCAACTTCCTATCCTTTGGCAAAATGGGTCAAAAGAAGGACTTGACAGGCTCAGAAAAGTCAAAAATAGTGAGATATCTTGCAGAGGGATGCAGCACTCTTAAAATTGCAAAGCTTCTGAAGCGTGATCATCGAACAATCAAGCGTTTCATTCAAAATAGTCAACAGGGTCGCAAGAAGCGTGTCGAAAAACCAAGGCGCAAAATAACTGCCCATGAACTGAGAAAAGTCAAGTGTGCAGCTGCCAAGATGCCACTTGCCACCAGTTTGGCCATATTTCGGAGCTGCAACATCACTGGAGTGCCCAAAAGCACAAGGTGTGCAATACTCAGAGACATGGCCAAGGTAAGAAAGGCTGAAAGACGACCACCACTGAACAAGACACACAAGCTGAAACGTCAAGACTGGGTCAAGAAATATCTCAAGACTGATTTTTCTAAGGTTTTATGGACTGATGAAATGAGAGTGAGTCTTGATGGGCCAGATGGATGGGCCCGTGGCTGGATTGGTAAAGGGCAGAGAGCTCCAGTCCGACTCAGACGCCAGCAAGGTGGAGGTGGAGTACTGGTTTGGGCTGGTATAATCAAAGATGAGCTTGTGGGGCCTTTTCGGGTTGAGGATGGAGTCAAGCTCAACTCCCAGTCCTACTGCCAGTTTCTGGAAGACACCTTCTTCAAGCAGTGGTACAGGAAGAAATCTGCATCCTTCAAGAAAAACATGATTTTTATGCAGGACAATGCTCCATCACACGCGTCCAAGTACTCCACAGCGTGGCTGTCAAGAAAGGGTATAAAAGAAGAAAATCTAATGACATGGCCTCCTTGTTCACCTGATCTGAACCCCATTGAGAACCTGTGGTCCATCATCAAATGTGAGATTTACAAGGAGGGAAAACAGTACACCTCTCTGAACAGTGTCTGGGAGGCTGTGGTTGCTGCTGCACGCAATGTTGATGGTGAACAGATCAAAACACTGACAGAATCCATGGATGGCAGGCTTTTGAGTGTCCTTGCAAAGAAAGGTGGTTATATTGGTCACTGATTTGTTTTTGTTTTGTTTTTGAATGTCAGAAATGTATATTTGTGAATGTTGAGATGTTATATTGGTTTCACTGGTAAAAATAAATAATTGAAATGGGTATATATTTGTTTTTTGTTAAGTTGCCTAATAATTATGCACAGTAATAGTCACCTGCACACACAGATACCCCCCTAAAATAGCTATAACTAAAAACAAACTAAAAACTACTTCCAAAACTATTCAGCTTTGATATTAATTAGTTTTTTGGGTTCATTGAGAACATGGTTGTTGTTCAATAATAAAATTAATCCTCAAAAATACAACTTGCCTAATAATTCTGCACTCCCTGTAGTTAAAAATCAGTCAAAATAGTTCATATTCTATAGCAAAAATTCTATAGCAAAAAGAGTCAGAAATATTCGGATATGTGATACAAATCTGTGTCCAAAGGAAAAAATATGTGATGACTCATGAGTAAGTTTTCAATATTCAAATAGAAGAGAATCCAAATCCAAGAAAAAATATATCAAAAAATGTGAAAAAAATATGTGAAAAGGTGATGATGATAACAAGTAAAAATTAAGATAAAAATTAAAATAAACGTGCTGTGAGTGGATAAAATGATGTGGATCCAAGATCAGATCTCTTGGAGTTGATTGGTGATTTTCCTTTGTTTCCTAGTGGTTTAAAATGTGACGATCCTGAAATATCCTGTGGAAAAATTAAAACAATAGTACAGAGTTGCTATAACACCGTGATAAGGTATTAAAAATAGGCTTACTCATTCTTTGCTAACGCGTTTCAGCCTATAAATAGGCCTTTATCAAGACTAGTCTTATAGTTTTATTTTTTCATGGATCCATGATTTTATTATATGTTAATATGTGTTTTTTGCTATATGATCGCTGAATATTGTATTATCCAATTAAAATGTTCTGCATAATTTTCTGCATATTTCCATCAGATTGCTTTTTACATATATTACCTAGCCTTTTGCTTAGGCGCTCTTTACTTTTTTCTTCCACATTTATTACTTTTAGTGCACTAGGAAACCAATTGTAGAGAGCTGGAGGTGCCTTCATTTGCGATTAGTCTATTTTCTTTTATAAAAGTGTATCGCCCTCAAGCGAACTCAACGAACGCAAAGAGGTTACTTCTAGTGCAACTAGACTGTTGAGTAAAAAATAACCTCTTCCCCAATAAAAGTCAATGGAGAAAAAAAGTAGAGAAACATCTAACTCGGACGCTAAACTGATCGGATGTTCTCAGATGCACACTCCCGACCGCGTATTAACGTATGCGCTAACCCAAACTCATATTCTCATATGCACACACCAGCCATGTAATCTCATGTACGCTAACCCAACACGAAAATATGAATATTTCACATTCCAATGTTCTGCACATAGCAGAATATGTTCTATTTATTAAAAAATACACATATATATATATATATATATATATATATATATATATATATATATATATATATATATATATATATATATATATATGATGGTATTTTGGAACAATATATATCTATACCTATATATATTTATTTAGATGATTATATATAGATATAGAGATATACAGATACTGTATATACATATATATATATAGGAATATCTGTTTAAAAATACTTATAACAAATTTTGCTATGAGCAGAACATTGGGATGTCAAATATTTACAGTAAATCCACAGTATAACACTTTGTTAAAAATGAATATTGCATACATATTGTTTTTCATGTTTTCATCTACTTAATTAAGGGCTCTAATGCACTTATGTATATGTATACATATGTATTTATGTGTTTATATGTGTGTATATGTCTGTAACTACAAATATACATATATAAATACATAAATACATATACACACATATATATATATATATATATATATACTGTATATATAAATACATATCAATCTTTAGACATGTATATGTACAGTATATATATATGTATATATATATATATATATATATATATATATATATATATATATATATATATATATATATATATATATATATATATATAAAATTGTTATTTTTTCCCTTATTATAAGGTTCTATACCCTCACGCTGAAAATGCTAATGTTCTATTTTATGTAATTTTCTTGCAACATCTTATATTCTAACATTTTTGAAATGCATCAGGCATTTATTCATTGTAATTTGGTACAATAGCCGGTATTTATCATCAGCAGGGATAATAATTTGTCTATTCTATCTCAATTCATTCAATGCTGTCCTCTTAACCGCTGTTGAGAGTGATGTAGGCACAATTCATGGTGTAATTGTCACAGCGTAACACTCTTAAATCAGTAATTTAATGACTCCTGCAGGGGCTGGAAATAAATGTGTTCTTTAGTATATAGGGAACACTATATGTAAAGAGCAAGGTTATTTTTTATCAATGGAAAAAAAAAATAGATTAAAATATCTGTCCACTACAACCTCTATCTAAAATGTCAAGTAAAAACAAAATTGAATGATCACGGCTCTATTTTATTGTCAAAGATGACAAAGTGGTTATTACTACTTTTGACATGTTTTCTGTCATTCATGAAACTTTTTACAACACCAGCTTTGGTATATAGAAGTCCTGCTGGAAAAAAATATTCTCAATAAACACAACAGTAACTATACTGTTAGACTCTGTGAACCTGATGAATCCTGAAAGACTACATTTATTAGATCCTTAATTAACAATGCAATCCTCTATATGCAATTATAATATAATATATATCTTGTATTAAAATGCATGCATTAAAGTGATGGTACATTTTGACTAATTTGCAAATACATTTCTAATCCTCAATTATGTACAACACAAATTGCTATGTTTTTGTCTTATTTCTCTTAATACTTTATATAATAATTTATATTTTACTTACAGAGCGTTATCGCTCCTTGCTCCACCCCCGACATTACTTCCTGTTATTTTCTTTAGCCGGCGAGAGAGCTGAACCTCCCCTCGCTACGTCATTGTATTAATATATGCTATTGCACTGTCAGTCAGCGATTCCAACGTGTAGAGCATGCACATAAGTAACCTAGGGTGTGTTTGCTGATATCATTGTCGCCAACTGGCCTGGGCTGTCATTGGTATTTGAAAACACACAACATGAATAAATAAATGGCGGCCGTTGAACTGGAGGAGAAAAGTATGTGAAATTTCATCTATTTTATAGTAATTATTTAAATATAACGAGCGATTAAGAGATTTTCATAAATAAAAGTCCACCTCATTTTTTATTTTGCATACAATCGCAAGTTTGAAGTCGGGATAGTTTACCATTTCTTTAATACAAGTTATTCTATGTATCTCATAAACAGTGTTTCCTCTAATTCCAGATTTTGTGAGTGGCGCATCAGTGAAACAGTTAATAAGGTGACCATACCTTGCTGTCTGCATTGTGTAGTGCTTGCTAACTGCAGGGTGTGGTTTACTAATTAACTGTGTAACTGCTGTGCCGCTCACAAAATCTGACTATTTATAAAGTTACAGACCTCGACTTCTGACTTCTGCTTCCTGTCCACCTTTTGCAACATGGAATCCAATAAACCAATAAGGTAACTTCCTTAACTTACTTATACCATTATGCAATGCAAGATCATGTTTGTATTCACCTATCTTTTCCAGTATTCTGCCATTTACATTTATAGTTGTGTGAGGTGCCCAATACATGAAATCTTTGACGTTAAATAAGAACACTAATTACAATTACAACACTTTGGCCTAGATTTAGAGTTGGGCGGTAGCCGTGAAAACCAGTGTTAGAGGCTCCTAACGCTGGTTTTTACCGCCCTCTGATATTTGGAGTCAGTCAGGATAGGGTCTAACGCTCACTTTCCACCCGTGACTTTTCCATACCGCAGATCCCCTTACGTCATTTGCATATCCTATCTTTTCAATGGGATCTTTCTAACGCCGGTATTTAGAGTCGTGGCTGAAGTGAGCGTTAGAAATCTAACGACAAGACTCCAGCCGCAGAAAAAAAACAGTAGTTAAGAGCTTTCTGGGCTAACGCCGGTTTATAAAGCTCTTAACTACTGTGCTCTAAAGTACACTAACACCCATAAACTACCTATGTACCCCTAAACCGAGGTCCCCCCACATCGCCGCCACTCGATTAAATTTTTTTAACCCCTAATCTGCCGACCGCCATCTACGTTATCCTTATGTACCACTAATCTGCTGCCCCTGACACCGCCGACCCCTATATTATATTTATTAACCCCTAATCTGCCCCCTCAACGTCGCCTCCACCTGCCTACACTTATTAACCCCTAATCTGCCGAGCGGACCGCACCGCTACTATAATAAAGTTATTAACCCCTAATCCGCCTCACTCCTGCCTCAATAACCCTATAATAAATAGTATTAACCCCTAATCTGCCCTCCCTAACATCGCTGACACCTAACTTCAATTATTAACCCCTAATCTGCCGACCGAATCTCGCCGCTACTGTAATAAATGGATTAACCCCTAAAGCTAAGTCTAACCCTAACACGAACACCCCCCTAAGTTAAATATAATTTAAATCTAGGGAAATAAATTAACTCTTATTAAATAAAATATTCCTATTTAGAGCTAAATACTTACCTGTAAAATAAACCCTAATATAGCTACAATATAAATTATAATTATATTATAGATATTTTAGGATTTATATTTGTAATTATTTTAACCAGGTACAATAGCTATTAAATAGTTAAGAACTATTTAATAGCTAGAATAGTTAAAATAATTACAAAATTACCTGTAAAATAAATCCTAACCTAAGTTACAATTAAACCTAACACTACACTATCAATAAATTAATTAAATAAAATACCTACAATTATCTACAATTAAACCTAACACTACACTATCAATAAATTAATTAAATACAATATCTACAAATAAATACAATGAAATAAACTAACTAAAGTACAAAAAATAAAAAAGAACTAAGTTACAAAAAATAAAAAAATATTTACAAACATTAGAAAAATATTACGACAATTTTAAACTAATTACACCTACTCTAAGCCCCCTAATAAAATAACAAAGACCCCCCCAAAAAATGCCCTACCCTATTCTAAATTAAAAAAGTTCAAAGCTCTTTTACCTTACCAGCCCTTTTGCCTGTAAAAAAAAAAAAATTACTATTCTAATAAAATAAAAAAACGACCAATTAAAAAATCTAACTTACAAATCAAAAAACACTATTAAAAAATTTAAAAAATCTAAAAATACAAAAAAATAATAAACACTAAATTATGAAAAATAAAAAACACTGATTACAAAAATAATAAATGAAATTATCAAAAATAAAAACAATTACACCTAATCTAATAGCCCTATAAAAATAAAAAAGCCCCCCAAAATACAAAATAAAAACACTCCCTAACCTACAATAAACTACCAATAGCCCTTAAAAAGGGCCTTTTGTAGGGCATTGCCCTAAGTTGAACAGCTTTTTTACCTAAGTTTGCCCTAAGTTGAACAGCTTTTTTACCTGTAAAAAAATACAAAGTCCCCCAGCAGTAAAACTCACCACCCAACCAACCCCCCAAAATAAAAAAACCTAACTCAACAAAAAACCAAGTTACCCATTGCCCCTAAAGGGGCATTTGTATGGGCATTGCTCTTAAAAAGGGCATTCAGCTCTTTTTCACTGCCCTTAAAAGGGCATTCAGCTCTTTTACACTTTGCCCAAAGCCCTAATCAGAAAAAAACACCCCAAAAAATAAAAAAATACCTAACACTAACCCCAGAATATTTACTCATGATTCCTGAAGTCCAGACATCCATCTCCATCCAGGCGGCGAGAGGTCTTCATCCAGGGGTCGAGAAGCATACGTCAATCACACCAATCCCCAAAAAAGCCCTTACTTGACCTCCCCACCCCTTCTAAATATTGGCCGCTCTCTTTAATTCCCTTTGCCTCCAAATTATTGGAATGACTAATCTATGATCTCCTAACTTGATTTCTCTCTAATTCCTAACTTGACCCACTACATTCTCATTTCCGAATATCGAAATAACATAAAAGTATATCAATTTCTTAAAAGAGATTCTAAAATGCTTCTTAAAGTATTTCTAACAATACTGCTATCACCATAAGCTAACTGGTGTTAAATGGATTAGAAAAATGAGAAATCTCTGCTAAAGTGTAATATATTGAGCGTTTTTTTATCGGTAGCACAAAGACTTGGAAACGGCAGAGTAGTGATATATATATCTTCAATAAATTGCTTTTATATTTATCACATATCTCTACACAGAGTCTTTAATTTTTACTCTCCACATATATACACCTAGATTTAGAGTTTTGCGGCCAAAGGGGTGCGTTAGCTACGCATGTTTTTTTTCCCCCACACCTTTTAAATAACGCTAGTATTTAGAGTTCTCTGAAGGGCTGAGTTATGCTCCAAAAAGGGAGCATAGAGCATAATTTACTGCCACTTCAACTCTAAATACCAGCGTTGCTTACGGTAGCGGCCAGCTTGAAAAATGTGCTCGTGCACGATTCCCCCATAGGAAACAATGTTGCAGTTTGAGCTGAAAAAAAACCTAACACCTGCAAAAAAGCAGCGTTCAGCTCCTAACGCAGCCCCATTGTTTCCTATGGGGAAACACTTTCTAAGTCTGCACCTAACACCCTAACATGAATCCCGAGTCTAAACACAACTAATCTTACAATTATTAACCCCTAATCTGCCGACCCCGCTATCGCTGACCCCTGCATTATATTATTAACCCCTAATCTGCTGCTCCGGACACCGCCGCAACCTACGTTATCCCTATGAACCCCTAATCTGCTGCCCCCAATGTTGCCGACACCTATATTATATTTATTAACCCCTAATCTGCCCCCCTAGCGTCGCTGCTACTTTACCTACACTTATTAACCCCTAATCTGCCGACGGGTCCTCGCCGCCACTATAATAAATGTATTAACCCCTAAACCGCTTCACTCTCGCCTCGCAAACCCTATAATAAATAGTATTAACCCCTAATCTACCCTAATATAGCTACAATATAACGAATAATTATATTGTAGCTATTTTAGCATTTATATTTATTTTACAGGCAACTTTGTATTTATTTTAACCAGGTACAATAGCTAGTTATTTACTATTTAATAGCTACCTAGTTAAAATAATTACAAAATTACCTGTAAAATAAATCCTAACCTAAGTTACAATTAAACCTAACACTACACTATCAATAAATTAATTAACTAAACTACCTACAATTACCTACAATTAAATCAACTAAACTAAAGGTTCCTTTAAATGACGTCATGCAAGATGGCGTCCCTCAAATTCCGATAGAATGCGAGCTCAACATACCTTAATTCCGATTGGCTGATAGAATCCTATCAGCCAATCGGAATTCGAGGGACGCCATCTTGGATGACGTCATTTAAAGGAACCTTCATTCGTCGTTAGTCCGTCGGTGAGGAAGGATGGCTCCACGTCGGCTGCTTCAAGATGGACCCGCTCCGCTCCGGATGGAAGAAGATAGACAATGCCGCCTGGATGAAGACTTTGGACCCTCTGGAGGACCTCTTCTTGCCGGATATGATGAAGACTTCGGACCCTCTGGAGGACCTTTTCTTGCCGGATAGGATGAAGACTTTGGACCCTCTTCTGGACGGATCGGTGATACCCGGCTGGGTGAACACAAGGTAGGGAGATATTCAGGGGCTTAGTGTTAGGTTTTTTAAGGGGGGTTTGGGTGGGTTAGATTAGGGGTATGTGGGTGGTGGGTTGTAATGTTTGGGGGGGTATTGAATGTTTTTTTTTACAGGCAAAAGAGCTGATTTCTTTGGGGCATGCCCCGCAAAAAGCCCTTTTAAGGGCTGGTAAGGTAATAGAGCTGTTAACTTTTTATTTTAGAATAGGGTAGGGCATTTTTTTATTTTGGGGGGCTTTGTTATTTTTTTAGAGGGCTTAGAGTAGGTGTAATTAGTTTAAAATTCTTGTAATCTTTTTTTATTTTTTGTAATTAAGTGTTTGTTTGTTTTTTTAATTTAGTTTACTTGATTTAATTGTAGGTAATTGTAGGTAGTTTAGTTAATTAATTTATTGATAGTGTAGTGTTAGGTTTAATTGTAACTTAGTTTAGGATTTATTTTACAGGTAATTTTGTAATTATTTTAACTAGGTAGCTATTAAATAGTAAATAACTATTTAATAGCTATTGTACCTAGTTAAAATAAATACAAAGTTGCCTGTAAAATAAATATAAATGCTAAAATAGCTACAATATAATTATTCGTTATATTGTAGCTATATTAGGGTTTATTTTACAGGTAAGTATTTAGCTTTAAATAGGATTAATTTATTTAATAAGAAATAATTTATTTAGTTAGATTTAAATTATATTTAACTTAGGGGGGTGTTAGGGTTAGGGTTAGACTTAGCTTTAGGGGTTAATACATTTATTATAGTAGCGGTGAGGTCCGGTCGGCAGATTAGGGGTTAATACTTGAAGTTAGGTGGCGGCGATGTTAGGGAGGGCAGATTAAGGGTTAATAAAATTTATTATAGGGTTTGCAAGGCGGGAGTGAGGCAGATTAGGGGTTAATAAGTGTAGGTAAGGTAGCGGCGACATTAGGGGGGCAGATTAGGAGTTAATAAATAATATGTAGGTGTCGGCGGTGTTAGGGGCAGCAGATAAGGGGTTTATAGGGATAATGTAGGTGGCGGCGGCGTCTGGTTGGCAGATTAGGGGTTAAAAATTTTTATTAGAGTGGCGGCATTGTGGGGGGACCTTGGTTTAGGGGTATATAGGTAGTTTATGGGTGTTAGTGTACTTTAGAGCGCAGTAGTTAAGAGCTTTATGAACCGGCGTTAGCCCAGAAAGCTCTTAACTCCTGACTTTTTTCTGCGGCTGGAGTTTTGTCGTTAGAGTTCTAATGCTCACTTCAGCCAAGATTCTAAATACCGGCGTTAGGAAGATCCCATTGAAAAGATAGGATACGCAATTGGCGTAAGGGGATCTGCGGTATGGAAAAGTTGCGTCTGGAAAGTGAGCGTTAGACCCTTTCCTGACTGACTCTAAATACCAGCGGGGGGTAAAAAGCAGCGTTAGGAGCCCTTTGCTTTTGACGGCTACCGCAGAACTCTAAATCTAGGCGATAGTGTTCTATACAAATTTAGGAATTGGTTTTTAGCGCTTTCCTGTATCCACTTTGTTTTCAACCTTTTCCTGTATATGTTGAGGGACATATATATTTTCTAAAGGGCAGCACATTTCTCTACTAGTTTTTGGTGCAAGTTATATTTCACCACTGTAACTTCTCCTCACATTGACTCCACATATACAAGAGCTCACTAAATCCTGTCATGCACATGTACGCAACATCTCCAGAATTTGACCTTTCCTTACTCAAGAAACTACAAAATACTAATAATTCCCTTTTTTGTCATGCATTGACTACTGCAATCTAATTCTAAATAGCATACCAAACACTGCTTCTCAGCCCTCCAATCTATTATGAATGCTTCAGCTAGATTTATCCACCTAAGTTGCTGATCTACATGGCAGCGCCACTCTACTAGTCTCTACACTAGCTCCCCATACACTCCAGAATACAATTCAAAGTATTAACCCTAACCTATAAAGCACCCAACAGCCTTACTCCTAACTTTATTTCCTCTCTTATCTCAAAATATTCCCTGACACGTCCTCTTCAATCAACCTCTGACCTACGTCTCTAATTCTATTAACTCTATGTCCCTTTCCTTCTTCTGAGACTTCTCACTTGCTGCTCCTGTTCTGACCCTGCTCCACAAAACTGTTTCCAACCTTGTATAGATGCTCTTTTAAATCCCACCTTTTCAGAGAGGCTTATCATCTCCCCTCTATTTTTCTTCCTACTCAAAATATATCTTGAACTGCCTTGACTCTCTGCTGAAATAACAACCAAGGTGACAAGCTACCCTAATTCTTGTGTCTCTGTACCCTCAACCAGTAGACCGTAAACTCTTCAGAATTGTCCTTCTTCCTCCTGTACTAGCTCTGTTTAGTCTGTCCTTGTTATTGTATCTATCTCTCAGCAATGAATAATTTTTAAAAAATATTTGTATACCAACTTCACATTTAACACAGTTATCCTGTTTTAAACAGTAAAATAAATATTAGCACCTTTAAGCCAAGAAATATCTTAAAAATACAATTTTATAGATTTAATACAATTAATTAATTAGACAATTAGAAAAAAAACCTTTAATAATTTATTGCTAGAAAATTATTGACAAACATTAAACCGAGTGGTTTCATTGTACATATTTCACCAACTGAGCTTGTTAAAACCCATTCAGATACTGCAGATTTCAGATATAGTGCTAGTAACCTAGAAAGCATGACAAGTAAAATATCCTTAAGGAGGATTTGTTCTCATGCTAATAAGACAATACCTGGCTTGACTAGAATGTTAAATTACATAGGCTTTGGAACCTCCTAAAGTTTTATGTTTTGTGAGGGTTTTGTCAGCTGCTATTATAGTCCATCTTTTCAAAACATATTGATCTGTTCCTAGATTGTCATAAAGAGCTGTTGTTCGGCGTTAAGGGGTCCTAATGCTGCTTTTTAACGCCCGCTGGTATTACAAGTCTGGCAGGTACAGGTGTACCACTCACTTTTCTTCCGCAACGTTTCCATCCCGCTAATCCCCTTACATCAATTGCGTATCCTATCCTTTTAATGGGATTTGCCTAAAGCTGGTATTACAAGTCTTGGAAGAAGTGAGCGGTACAGCCTCTACCTCCAAGACTCCTACCGCATATAAAAGTCAGTAGTTTTATGGGCTAACGCCGGAACATAAAGCTCTTAACTACAGTGCTAAAAAGTACACTAACACCCATAAACTACCTATTAACCCCTAAACCGAGGCCCCCACATCGCAAACACTATAATAAAATTATTTAACCACTAATCTGCCGACCGGACATCGCCGCCACCTACATTATACCTATAAACCCCTAATCTGCCCCCTCACGTCGTTGCAACTATATTAAATGTATTAACCCATAATCTTCCGCCGCCAACGTCGCCGCTACTATATTAAATGTATTAACCCCTAAACCTAAGTCTAACCCTAACCTTAACACCCCCTAACTTAAATCTATTTTTAATAAATCTAAATAAAATTACTATGATTAAATATATTATTCCTATTTAAAAATAAATACTTACCTATAAAATAAACCATAAGATAGCTACAATATAACTAATAATTACATTGTAGCTATTTTAGGATTTATATTTATTTTACAGGCAACTTTGTATTTATTTTAACTAGGTACAATAGCTATTAAATAGTTAGTAACTATTTAATAATTTCCTAGTTAAAATAATTACAAAATTACCTGTAAAATAAATCCTAACCTAAGTTACAAATACACCTAACACTACACTATCAATAAATTAATTAAATAAATTAACTACAATTATCTAAAATAAAATACAATTAAATAAACTAAACTATAGTACAAAAACAAACAAACACTAAATTACAAAAAATAAAAAAATATTACAAGAAGTTTAATCTAATTACACCTAATCTAATCCCCCTAATAAAATAAAAAAGCCCCCAAAAATAATAAAATTCCCTATCCTAAACTAAATTACAAATAGCCCTTAAAAGGGCCTTTTGCGGGGCATTGCCCTAAAGTAATCAACTCTTTTACCAGCCCTTAAAAGGGCTTTATGCTGGGCATTGCCCCAAAGTAATCAGCTCTTTTACCTGTAAAAAAAGAAATACAATACCCCCCCACATTACAACCCACCACCCACACACCCCTACTCTAAAACCCACCCAATCCCTCCTTAAAAAAAACTAACACTACCCCATTGAAGATCACCCTACCTTGAGCCGTCTTCACCCAGCTGGGCACCGATGGGGCAGAAGAGGACATCCGGACCGGCACAAGTCTTCATCCGATCCAGCCAGAAGTCTTCATTGAATCCGGGCAGAAGAGGTCCTCCAAGCGGCAGAAGTCTTCATCCAAGCGGCATCTTCTATCTTCAATCAATCTTCTTCTGATGTCCTAACACTGAATGAAGGTTCCTTTAAATGATGTCATCCAAGATTGCAACCCTCGAATTCCAATTGGCTGATAGGATTCTATCAGCCAATCAGAATTAAGGTAGGAAAAATCCGATTGGTTGATTTAACCAGCCAATCGGATTGAAGTTCAATCCGATTGGCTGATTGGATCAGCCAATAGAATGTGAGGTCAATTCAGAAAACTTGTAATACCAATTTTTTAAAGTGTGCGCTGGAAAAAAAAGGCTCGTTAGCAACGCAAGTTTTTACCGACAAAACTAGTAATCTAGCCGTTAGTTTGTTAATTTCAAGGTAAAAATATTTAACATGAGTCTATTTTTGTTAATAAGGGCGCTAGTAGTTTGTTTCCTATGTGTAACAACTTCAAACTAACAAGTATCTCGCAAGGAAAGTCAAATAAAAGCATAAAGTAATATCTTAAATATTTGGGTACATATGTATATCAGGCCAAAGAAAATCAATATTGAGAAAGCCTCTCAGCTTGTGAAGCTGGTTTGTAACATTTGAAATGTCAACTGTCTATTATGACGTTATGGTCCAGCGTTTATCAGTTTCTTTATCTGCCTCAATGCTGCTCTTTGGATTATTATAAATACCCTGGCATTTGGTGTCTCTTCTGGTTTCTAAACTTAAATTATGACTATTTGAAGGCACTCTTTAATCCTCTGAAAGCTTAGAGCTTTCTACTGTGCGTCCTGTCCTGACCTGTGTATTTGTTTTCCTTTATGCTCTTCATGACATTCTTTGAACTCCCTCTGATATTTTTATCACTTATTGATTAAAGGATTATGAAACCCAAACATTTTCTTCTGTGATTCAGACAGAGCATGGGGAACTGCTGGTGCAATGCTGCCCCCTGCAGATTTGCGGCCAATTGGCCGCTAGCAGGGGGTGTCAAAATCATATTCGATCGAGTTGATTTCTCTCCGCGGCCTCAGAGCAGGCGGACAAGTTATGGGCATTAAGCTCCATACAGAGCTTGCTAAATCGTCCCCATAGTATCAAATGTGCTTTATTCCTATGATATTCTGTGTTAAAGAGATAGCTAGGTAGGCATCTAGCGCTCTACATGGCAGAAAATAGTGCTGCCCTCTAGTTCTCTTGAAAATAGATAACATTCTTTAAAAACTGCTGCAATATAGTGCTCCAGAAATAGGCCGGCTCCTAAGCAAATGTTCCTGCTTTTCAAAGATACAAAGAAAAATTGATAAAAGAAGTAAATTAGAAAGTTATTTAAAATTGCATGCTGTATCTGAATCCTGAAAGCAAAAAAATGTGGGTTTTATATCACTTTATACTAAGATATTCTCTGCTTTCCTGCCTTTTTTTTATTCTAATTGTTCAGTTAGTTTCCAACCCCTTGATTAAACACTGATAATAACCCATAACATCTACCCCATATTTTGCTCTGAATAATTACACTTGATGATTTTGTACCTTGCTTTAAAGGGACAGTCAAGTCCAAAAAAAAATTTCATGATTCAAATAGGGCATGCAATTTTAAACAACTTTCCAGTTAACTTTTATCACCAATTTTGCTTTCTTCTCTTGGTATTCTTAGTTGAAAGCTAAACCTAGGATGTTCCTGTGCGAATTTCTTAGATCTTGAAGGCCGCCTCTAATATAAATGCATTTTGACAGTTGTTCAACACTAGAGTGTGTTAGTTCATGTGTTTCATATAGATAATATTGAGATAACATTGGTATCTTACTCTTCCCCTCCTGTTCCTATCAGCACGTGCATTCTCATCCATCTCTCTCCTTTTCCTCCTTTGAAGTCCACTGCATCTGCCTGTTCTCCCCCCTCTCCTTCAGGGTGGCTGTTATCTATCGCCCCCCTGGACCAACCTCCCAATTCCTTGATAACTTTGCTGTGTGGCTTTCTCACTTTCTCTCTACAAATATACCTGCTCTAATCCTGGGGGACTTCAACATCCCCATTGATAACCCATCTGCCCCTGCTGCCTCTATGCTTCTCTCACTCACAAACACTCACAAACTCCTTTGGTCTCACAATCCACAATCTCATATATTTGGGCCCTTATAACTTTTTTTGTGCAATATTTTTTAAACATCCTTTTTATTAGACAGTGTTATTATGAGTGTAGCTGTACTTTGTAATGTATCTTTGATGTGTTTTGTGACACTTTTTTTCGTTTTGCAAAACAGTTAACCACAGCTCTGAGATTGCGGTAAAAATTGTAGCATAAATCGCAATTTTGCTCAACTTGTAATATAAGCGCAATTAAAACGGATTGTGAAAACACAATCTCGATTGCACTTTACTTCTAATCTAGCCCTTAGTTTTGCATAAGTTCTGAATCTGAATAACAGTACTTTTACACTTATGTAGATATTATTGTAATGTATATAAAGTGACATTTAAGCATTCAGGACCTAATTATAGACATCTATAAATCTTAAGGGTCACAGGAATGTTGGAGGTTTTGTTTTCATTTAAAAGGTTTACTTTCTGTAATATACTTTTTAAACGTCCTGAGAAATGCGTCGCTTTTGTTTTAATAAATTACTTTCAATTCCTCTATACACTTGCTTATGGTATTTGCTATTTGGGATCATCTAAAGAGTATCCTGTAATAGTTTGGTGAAGCAGTCATCTGGGCGGTTGTGAAGTCTCAGCTTGTTTATACTGCACCTGGAGGTGTTTTTGTTTTGTAAGTTCCCACCTTTACTTTTTCTGCTTTGGGTTATAATGTACTGTGCCATGTTGGATTTTGCTTTATCATCATAGGAAGATACCTGGATATTTCTCAAGCAGAAGTGGTCATCCTCTATTGGAGATAGTTAGCTGGGCAGATACAAAGTTCCAGCACATCTATACTGCACCACACAGGTGCCGTTCTCTTGTGAGTTTAAATTACTTACTTATCACATTATTTAGTTTTTTTAAGACTGTACTACGCTATTTGGTGCCTTTGTGTTTTGTTTTTTTTCAGTACTTTTTAAGGTTTACAAAAGTAATAATTGTCTTATTTCAATAGAATTTAGTTTACCAGGTACAATTTACAAAGTAGTATTGCTTCATTGAATACATTTGGAACATAGTGTTTGTTATATGTCACTGTTTTTCAACTAGTGTACTGACAAGATAATAGACTATAGTTCTCTTTGGGTGCTTGCAGATTAAAAACTGATTAGCATTTACTTTAATGACACCTTTCATAAACGAAGAATGATTAGTTCATCTAAGGTTATAACACAGAATTCTTAAAGCTGTATGCAGAATTATTTATTCTGTTTAAATACTTTAAAAACTTCGGAGATGTTATATAAGTTGTTGAGACAACAGAAACTTTGGGCTAGATTTATTGCAAGCCGCTTTAATAGAGCAGCTAAGAAAAACAAATCAGCTATGTCTTAGTAGCCAAAATCAAACTATCTATATATAGCTGACTAAATAATAGTGGCCTTTGGGGATAGAATCCATTACCCCAGCCACTATAACACTGGTACCTACAGTACTGTGCCAAAGTCTTAAGCCACCATTAGATTTGTTGTTTTAGCAATGGTATAATGACTATATATAATATAATATATAATGTGGGGAGTGGTATACACAAATGCACACCACACCCTTTAGGGTGCGCCTCCCAGTTGCCAAAAAATCAGATAGGTAAATAGTCTAGAACCTAGACATAAAACAATACACACAGTAACACAGGATAAACCAACAGAACAGTGAACTATACAGTAGGTATAGGTATGTTAATGTCCATTCATCAATCAAGTCCCACTATCTGGCGGCAGCACTCTGTCAAAGGATGGTCGTCCTGATGGTTAGATACTGCAAATAGAAGAACACAGAGGCGCCACCATGGCCCAGTACCACCAAAACAAAGAAATAAATATATAGAAGGCACTATATATACTCACAAACGTCAAGCACCCAGGTGGTGCTAGTGGGGCAGGCTGAAACTTCACAGTAGTTCAGCTCACTGATATACCTCCAAATAGATCCAGTCGGTGTTCCTTGAGAGCCTAAGATCCTATGCCTAAAAAAGAGAGAGGCAAACCAACATGGCCTAGTATTGTTTGAGCCCAGGGAGAATATAGCCCTAATGGGTATACTCACAGAAAACAAAGCACCTCCAGGTGCAATATCAGCAAGCTGGAACCATAAGTCGCCCAGTAGACAAACCACGGCAAGTGATCCTCCGCTTCCAGTAGTATAACGGTGGATAGGAGAGGGGTGTATGAAGCCCCACAACAGGTTATTAGGTCAAAATACCACACCAGCAAGTGTATATAAAAGTAAAAATCTTTAATAACACAGCGACGCGTTTCTCAGCCGCCTATGGGCTGTTTCATCAGGCTGTGCCAAAGTCTTAAGCCACCATTAGATTTGTTGTTTTAGCAATGGTATAATGACTATATATAATTATTTCTCAGTCTCTTTATTAGAATACAACCAGGAAATACAGGATATTTGTATGCTGTATTAAAAAAACAGAACAAAAAAAATCAGAAAAAAACTGCTCCTGTAGGCTAAATTGGCAAGTATTTAGTGTGACCTCCCCTTACTCTTGAGCAATAACAGGAACCTGACTCTCATAAACCTTAATGGAATGGAACGCTAATTAATGTAATTGCTAACACCTGTATTTGTCATACTATTTCATGTCAAAATTAGTGCAGTAAAAAAGGTCTATTACACTAGGTTTGTGCAAGACATGCTTGAGCATTACATACAAATGTGGTATGAGTTTAATTCATTGGAAGTCTGCTAATAAGACCACCTTTCATTCACATCATTCCATTCAAAATGGCAAAGATCACATAATTTTACAGACATAAATCTCTCAAAAGGAAACCAGCAAACAAACTGGATACTCAAGTAGTATTCAAGCAATTATACAGTAATTTGAAGAATCAGGAGAGGACAAGGATGAAAAAAAGGACTGAAAGGCCAAGAAAACGTACAAAATTTGATGAGAAGTTTCTCAGAGTTTCTTCTTTGAGAGAACAGAAGAAGTACAGCAAGGACCTGGCTCAGCATCTGGCAGGTTCATTGGAATGCCAAGTTGACTCTTCTACAGTCCGAAGAAGCTTGATCAGAAATTATCTTTGTGGAAGGGTAGCAGCCAAGAAACCATTTTTTCTATGTCTATGTAAATTAAATTAAAAATAAAGTTTTTATGTCTATGTGAAGCACATTGGAATTTAAACCATGCATAACACTTTTTGGGTTTCGCACTTTAGGTCTTACCCGGTGTTGGCTTAGCACCCATGAAGAATTAGCTATCTTAAAGGTATGGGAAAGCCAAAATGAAACTTTCATGATTTATATGTAATTTTAAGAAACTTTATATTCATTTCTATTTTCAAATGTGCTTCGTTCTATTAGTATACCTTGTTAAAAAAGAATACCCACATATCCCAACTAGCTTATGATTAGTGTTTGCACACATTTGTCTCTTGTGATTGGTTAGCTAGATGTGTTCAGCCAGCTGCAAGTAATGCAATGCTGTTCCTATAGCAAAGGATAAGAAGAGAATTAAGCAAATTTAATAATAGAAGTAAATTGGAAAGTAGTTTAAAATTGTATGTTCTATCCAAACCATGAAATACATTTTTTGGGTTTCCTGTCGCTTTAAAGCATGCAATGGAAATATTAATAATAATTATTAATAATCATAGATACTGTAAAATATACGGTTAATATATATACAAATATATATATTCTATAGATTTTTTAGAATATTTTAGTACATCTATAATAATTATTTACATTAATTATTAATATTTTTCAATATTTGATATTTAGTAAATATATAATGCACCTTAAGATAACTAATGTCTGGTTAGTGCACATGATTAATTAGTGTACTCCTGTAGGGTTTATTTGGGCAGCTATCTCACATGCCATAAAATATAAATATAATCATGGTATATTATGAATCTGATGGGCCTGCTTAAAAAAAAAATATAATTTGTTTTGGACCACTCCTTAAAATATAATTAAATTAAATGATATTAACTAATGACCTATGTAAATTTTATATAAATACGTGATAAGAATCTAATTCTATTTTGAGTATAATATAATACCCTCAGCATCTACTACCATTTCATAAAAAGTTTGATAACCTTTTGTCTAAAATATTTGAAACATTAACAAAAAAAAGGTTAAATTAAACTAAACCATATTGAGAACATTGCACCTTCACAACCAATCTAGAGCAGTGGAGGCTCCTCTATAGAGGCACATGAGCACGTGCACCCCAAAAGAATATGATAGAAAGAAAGAAAAATTTAACAAATTAAATAAATAAATCTTAATTAAATAAATAAATATTTTTAGCTTAATAAATATAATTATATAATTTTTCAGCCAGGCTCCACTGCAGTTTTGTCTAAAAAAATTGCCATGTTTACTGCTATCTATCGCACCGCACCACATGTGCAATAGATAGAGGTATAGGGAAAAGCACTTTCCACTTTCTGTCTGCAGTGTCTGCAGCGCCACCTACAACCCAGTCCATAGCCTTGCTCATCGCACAGCTTTCAGTGTGCAAGTGTGAGCCACGTGACACTCGTACACTGAGAGCTGTGTGCGTGGGAGGTGCACATTGGAAACTGTAGGGTGCACTAAAAAACTATTATAGAACATAGGAATTTGTTCCACTTCCTGCTGCTCTATCACTGTGTGGAGCTACCGATGATGCCCCGTCTTCAACCCCATTATGTTTTATTTTTTCAAGCTTTTTTATTTTTTTCCCCAAAAATGTCTTCCCCCCGCAGCCCCCTCCTTCATCAGCTATCGACTTCTACTGAGTGCGTTGCCTCGGTTTACCATGACAACACTCTGAAACATGGTGAAAAGGATGAGCTGCGTCACAGGCAGGAGACATGCATGATGCAGAGCTGCAGCTGAAAACAGCACCAAGCAAGGAGTCACTACATTGCCCAGCATTACTGGTAAGTGACACTCACACTAGATCACGCACACCCCAATGGTTTTAAGAATCCTGGCAGTTTTTTGGTTTATCTATCTATTTTTAGGTCTGCTACAAAAACATTTTATTGACAGGGCAAAAGACTGACTATGTAAATTGTGTCCCACTTTCTGTCTGTGAAGTCAAAACCTAGTTGCAATAAAATATAATATATTACTCAATTAAATGTTTATTTTATTGACTCAAGACTTAGAATTTTGTATACAGAAGTACATTAAGTCCTATTTTTTCTTTTAAACTGAACGTACTCTGTAATATTTGCTGATCAACTTTGCTAAGGCTATATACTTGTGAAGTTATCTCAAGACACAAGGCAATCATTTATAGCAAATTAAATAAAAACTTAAATTCAAATTAAAGGACCATTATAGTGGGGGGAAAATTACAGTCTCTCGGCAGAAACTGCTGCTGGGCCACTTAACCGTGCTAATTGTATAGCTGGGTTGTGTGACTACTACAGCTAATTGGCTCACGAGCCACTCAGAAACCAACAACTCTCTGCTGCTCCTTAGCAATATTTTACCTATGTGTCTAACCCTTTTGCAGGGGTTAAAAGCAAAGATATGAGGATCCATAATGATAAAAGTGCATGCTCAAAGTAATGAGAGTATGCCATCATGTCTATAAGGCAGCAGCAGCCATAGTAAGGCCTGAGCAGCTGTTCACTTTATTTAATCATTTGTTTTATGTGTGTGGCACCTTGCAACATGACTCAAAGTGACAAGAAACCCATTTTTTTAATGATGCAGATAGAGAGAGCATGTGATTTTAAACAACTTTCTAATTTACTTCTATTATCTAATTTGTTTTGTTCTCTTGGTATACTTTGTAGAAAAGCATACCTAAGTAGGCTCAGTTGCTAATTATTGGTGGCTGCACAAATATACCTGAATTCTATCAGCCAATCAGAATTAAGGTAGAAAAATCCTATTGGCTGATGCAATCAGCCAATAGGATTGAGCTGCCATTCTATTGGCTGTTCCAATCAGCCAATAGAATGCCAGCTCAATCCTATTGGCTGATTGCATCAGCCAATAGGATTTTTTCTACCTTAATTCCGATTGGCTGATAGAATTCTATCAGCCAAATGGAATTGAAGGGACGCCATCTTGGATGACATCATTTAAAGGAACCTTCATTCAGTGTTAGCCGTCGGATGAAGAGGATGCTCTGCGTCGGATGTCTTGAAGATGGACCCGCTCCGCGCCGGATGGATGAAGATAGAAGATGCTGTCTGGATGAAGACTTCTGCCCATCTGGATGATCACTTTGCCCGGCTTGGATGAAGACTTCTCCCGGCTTCGTTGAGGACTTCGGCCCAGTTGGATGAAGACTTCTCCCGGTAAGGTGATCTTCAAGGGGTTAGTGTTAGTTTTTTTTAAAGGGGTATTGGGTGGGTTTTAGAGTAGGGTTGGATGTGTGGGTGGTGGGTTTTAATGTTGGGGGGGATTTGTAATTTTTTTTACAGGTAAAAGAGCTGATTACTTTGGGGCAATGCCCCGCAAAAGGCCCTTTTAAGGGCTATTTGTAATTTAGTGTAGGGTAGGGCTTTTTTTTATTTTGGGGGGGATTAGATTAGGTGTAATTAGTTTAAAAATCTTGTAATTTGTTTATTATTTTCTGTAATTTAGGGAATTAATTTAATTATAGTGTAGTGTTAGGTGTTAGTGTAACTTAGGTTAGGTTTTATTTTACAGGTAAATTTGTCTTTATTTTAGCTAGGTAGTTATTAAATAGTTATTTAATAACTATTCTACCTAGTTAAAATAAATACAAACTTGCCTGTAAAATAAAAATAAACCCTAAGCTAGATACAATGTAACTATTAGTTATATTGTAGCTAGCTTTGGGTTTATTTTATAGGTAAGTATTTAGTTTTAAATAGGAATAATTTAGGTAATGATAGTATTTTTTATTTAGATTTCTTTTAATTATATTTAAGTTAGGGGGTGTTAGGGTTAGACTTAAATTTAGGGGTTAATAACTTTAGTATAGTGGAGGCGACGTTGGGGGCGGCAGATTTGGGGTTAATAAATGTACGTAGGTGTCAGTGATGTTAGGGGCGGCAGATTAGGGGTTAATTATATTTAACTATTGTTTGCAAGGCGGGAGTGCAGCGGTTTAGGGGTTAATATATTTATTATAGTGGCGGCGATGTCTGTTTCGGCAGATTAGGGGTTAAAAAATGTATTTTAGTGTTTGCGATGCGGAGGGCCTCGGTTTAGGGGTTAATAGGTAGTTTATGGGTGTTAGTGTACTTTTTAGCACTTTAGTTAAGAGTTTTATGCTACGGCGTTGTAGTGTAAAACTCTTAACTACTGACTTTAAAATGCGGCACCAGTCTTGACAGGAGAGGGTTTACCGCTCACTTTTTGGCAGACTCGTAATACCAGCGCTATGCAAGTCCCATTGAAAAAAGAGGATACGCAATTTACATAAGTGGATTTGCGGTATTTTCAAGTCTGGCCAAAAAAGTGAGCGGTGAGTCTGTAACTTCAAGACTCGTAATACCAGCTGCCGTTAAAAAGCAGCGTTAGGACCGGCTAACGCTGCTTTTTAAGCCTAATGCAAAACTCGTAATCTAGGTATTTGTGTGTAGATGCACATATTAGTCAGAAGTGTGCTTTGTGGGAAATATAGAAACCTTTACATAAAGTGTATTGCCTGGAATGTGTGGAAAACATTAATTAGAACTAGTTCTAATTACAAATGTTATAAGGTGAAAAAATATTTTCTATCTACAGGCAGTTCTTCAAAGCATAAATATACTATTTCTATAGTCAAAATTCTTTGGAAAGCAGTTTAATGTTATTAATGCATAGTGTGTAAAATAGATTTGCTGTGCTGCGTGCGTCAAGAGTTTTCATGTTTGGCCTCAACTAAAGGTGGAAACCCTAGTGGGCTGCTCTTTATTAAATGCCCGGTATGGCCCTGTTCATGACAGGGCTCATCCCTAGACTGCCATAAATTTGGAGATAAAAAAGTAAAGTTTTAAAACTCATTCTTTTTTTTGGGGGGGGGGCCTTCATGGATCCTTGCACCGGGGCCCTGCGGTTTCTAGTTACGCCTCTGGTCTTCACCATCATTTTCTTGCGAGGCAGCCACTTCTTGCTAATCCTGGGAGTGAAAGCTCTGTGTCTCTTGCATGAAAATTTTGTGCAGGGGTTGGGAGAAAAGCACTTTTCTGAGACGGCAAGGTTACAGCCGTGGTGGAACATAAGGGGAGCCAAGTGACAGCAGCAGATTCCACATCTTACGTAACTGTAAATTGTTTTTTTCTTTTCATTTCATGTCAGCTATGCCAAGCTCTTAGCTATCAAGTGAGGGGGCCAGGCTGACACTTCCTCTGGAATGGCTTGGCATGGGGAAGCACTATTTAACTCCTTGGCTACCAAAAAAGACTGCAGTTTATTTCTATACAAGGCAATGCAGCCCTTTTTGTTAGCCATGGCAGGGGTTAAATTGTACTCCACATTAGTTATCTTGTTGATCTATCCACCCTGCAGGACAAGAGGTTATCTGGGAGGGAATTATCTGTGCATGGCTTTGTTTGTGAAAATTTAGCTACACTCTCACAAGGAGCATTATGTGACTATGGGTGATTATTTAAAGCTGCTGCTCAGAGTTGTTTTTCTCAAAATGTCATATTTTACACACATATATATATATATATATATATATATATATATATATATATATGTATATGTCTATATATGTATGTATATGTATATATGTGTATGTATATATGTGTATGTATGTATGTATATATATATATATATATATACTGTATATATATATAATGTATATGTATGTATATGTATATATGTATGTATGTATATATGTGTATGTATATATGTGTGTGTGAGAATATGTGCAATTGAAATTGTATTAGCACTATTTCTTAAAAACTCATAATATAACGTCATACAGCCATTCACATTAAATTATTTTGCAGACTTACAAAATTATTTTTTTTTTTAGTACTCTGCGTTGTTTTGTGTTTTTGCTTTTTTAAATCATGTGTCTTTGATGACATTATTTATTACATATATATATATATATTTATTTATTTATTTATTTATTTATTTATTTAATATAAAGGAGGGAGATAGTACAGCAACCGCAATTAGATTGCTATAAATTATAGACAGGGATTTCAGCACATATTTTTTATTTATAAATAGCTCAGAAAAAATTCTAAAGCTCCGCTAAAATAGCAGTACGTGTAATCTAAACTCATTCACCACATTCCCATATGTCACTCAGAGTCAATGTAAGTTGGTAAGTTACCATTTAGTAAAAGAACACATGAATCGATGAGTCAGGAAACGTGATTGGACAAATGCATAAGCACAGATTCAGCTATGCAGTTTTATTGTAGTTCACACAGAGCTAAAACAAAAAGCTAAACAGAGATGAGCTGTCTAAATTGACAACACCTCCACTAGTGGGTGGTTACGAGTAAACGTAAAATCTGCCACCATAGTGATCATTGAGGATCTATGTCAAGGCAGCACATGTATTAAATTAGACGATCAGTAATTTGCACTTAAAAAACTTCATGAGATGTTAAATGTAATGCTTAAATCATGTGCACTTTACCTGAATTTGGCCAAATTGTGCAATAAACCTCCTCAAAATAATTCAAAAGAGAACAGTGTAGTCTGCAGGGGGCCAATGAAACAAGCGGATCCGCTTTTGCCCTGAGGAAACCCCTGTGCTCTCTGGCTGTCACGTGGGGGGTGAAACGTACGTCGGCAGTGACGTAGGAAGTGGAGATGGACGTGCATGAAGGACAGATCGCTGTGGCGTCCACGCTGTGCTAAATGTAGCATGTTTGCCGAATAGAAGTTTATTCACACACGGAAACCATTTGGAAATCCTTTCACAGGAAGCTAACACACGGTTGTATAACTAACTGAGCGCTTACCATCTGACTTTTCAGCTCATTATTATTTGGATATCAGAGGGTGTTTTAATGCACCATTTGTACACACGGCTCCTACTTATGGGACATATTTAAGCTCTTTAAAGGGTGATCAACTTACACCGTTATAACAACTATTTGTGTACATTCTCTCTATCTCTATCTGGCATTTTTATGCATCAAGTATAATGCTATAATGAGTTAATAATGCTATAATGAGTTAATAATGCTATAATGAGTTAAAATGCTCTTTATTTTATCATCAATATATATGCAACTGTGAAAGACGAAAAAAGATTTGTTTTGGGGTAGTCCTAACATAAATCCAGAAAAGAAATTATTCATGACACCGGATACCTTTATCTTTGGTGGTGCCCGCTGAATACTGGAGTTGTTATGTTCTATCCCCATAACTTTTTCTTGTCTTGGGAATTATTGTATAAATTAGCATATGCATATTGCTTAATGTTTATTCTCACAGTTAGTCTGTATATACTGGGGTTAAGAAACATAGATCCTGATACGTTATAACATGACACCTGATACCTCTCATATAGTTGGTGGTGCCCGCTGTTACTGGTGTTGTTTCATTGGCCCCCTACAGACTACACTGTTCTCTTTTGAATTATTTTGAGGAGGTTTATTGCACAATTTGGCCAAATTCAGGTAAAGTGCACATGATTTAAGCATTACATTTAACATCTCATGAAGTTTTTTAAGTGCAAATTACTGATCGTCTAATTTAATACATGTGCTGCCTTGACATAGATCCTCAATGATCACTATGGTGGCAGATTTTACGTTTACTCGTAACCACCCACTAGTGGAGGTGTTGTCAATTTAGACAGCTCATCTCTGTTTAGCTTTTTGTTTTAGCTCTGTGTGAACTACAATAAAACTGCATAGCTGAATCTGTGCTTATGCATTTGTCCAATCACGTTTCCTGACTCATCGATTCATGTGTTCTTTTACTAAATGGTAACTTACCAACTTACATTGACTCTGAGTGACATATGGGAATGTGGTGAATGAGTTTAGATTACACGTACCGCTATTTTAGCGGAGCT